>NC_090742.1:57150892-57168392 GCF_036898095.1 Palaemon carinicauda | reverse complement strand
AACAGAATTTGTATTGAAGCAAATATCAGTTGACCTACAAACTGATGGAATGAAAGTGGAACTGAATGTAGAGGCTGAGTTTAGACGAATTGTAGCGGAAGAGAATTTGATTAGGTTGAAGATGATGACAGAATGGGCGGAACGGGAAGAAAGGGAGAGAAAAGAGGCAAGAGTAATGGCAAGGTATGAGATAGAATAAGCAAGACATATCAGGGAAATAGAAGAAAGAGAGAGAAGACGCAAGATAAACTGCAAGACATGCTAGGGAATTGGAACTGTTGAATGCTCGTGCAAGGTCATCAACTTAGACAGGTGTGATCACTGCTATGCACGATCCTGTGTTAAATGTGGCGAATGCACCGAGGTTTATCCCGAAATTCACAAAAGAAGCTCCTGACAAATTCTTCGATAATACTGAAACGGTCGCGTCGATGATGGAATGGCAAGAAGATAAATGGTGTGTGTTATTGCTGAGTGTTCTTATTGGAAAAGGACCTAGTGCGAATTTTGTCTTGTCTCAGGACCAGAGGAAGGAGATTCAAGAAGTTAAGAGGAGCGGGCTGCAAGTGTATCAGATGACCCTTGATATATTCAAACAGTCGCGTCGACAATGGAATGGCCAGAAGATAAATGGTCTGTGTTATTGCAGAGTGTCCTTATTGGAAAAGGACGCAGTGCGTATTTGCCTTGTCTCAGGACCAGAGCGAGGAGAATCAAGAAGTTAAGAGGAGTGGGCTGCAAGTGCATCAGATGATCCCTGAATATCATAATGAGAGATTCCAAATTTTGAGGAAGGACGAGAAAATTACTTTCCTGGATTACACTTATAAGGTACTTCGATGTTTTAAGAGATAGAAAGAGGCTGCCATGGTGAGAGAGATGGCTGATTTAATTTCGATGTTTTAAGAGATAGAAAGAGGCTGCCAAAGTGAGAGAGATGGCTGATTTAGCAGAACTGATAGAGCTGGAACAATATTTAAAAGGAATTCCGGAACATAGTCGAGTGTACTTGAGAAAGAGAGGTTGAGACACTTGATAGAGCCGCTTCGCTGAAGGGAGATTATAATATTATCAGTCGTATACCCTTCTCGGGTATGAAGTTTCAACCGTCGTTCCGACCAAGTATTAAGTATCCACCAAATCATGGAAACCAGTTCAGTAATAACTATGGGAACAAGTTCAATAGTTACAGTAGAAATACCATTGGTAGTATCCCAAAGCAGAATTCACAGAATATGATGGTACCACAACAACAATCGTCGAATCACCTTCCTTCAGGTGTTGTGAAAGATGTACAAAAGATTAATATTTTTTGTTATAAGTGTGGTAGAAAAAGGCCATATTAGTAATAAATGTTGGTCGAACCAACCAAGAGCAGTCACCCAAGTGGTTAAGGATAATTCCACTCCACAGAATACGAAGACGAAGATTCAAACGTGAAACGTCGATGAGGAAAATAAACCAGCTGATGTTTACACGATGAACAGGACAACCACTAACAGCATGAATGTTTAAACCGTACATTTAGGAAGGTATCTTATTCGCTCTGGCTGGATGCGAGCAGATCCCGGTCAAGATATAGCGCAACACCTGATCTAATCATAGGGTGGTGACACAAGGCGTACACCTGATGGCGGAACAGTCTCTCAAAGGGGATTTGGTCCTTTTGAAGGGAATAGGAGAGGGAGTTACTCCTATTTGCCGTTTGAAACTGCCATGCAAATTGGAGACAGGTTATTTTGAGGTTGCAGTAAAGGATTCATTGGCTGTAGAAGGAGTGGAAGTCCTACTGGGAAATGAGGTTGGTGGAGTGCCGTTTGTGCCTTGTCCCATTGTAACGGAGAAACCACAGAAGTATAGTTCTACGACTGAACTCGAGAATAAGAAAGATGACGGAGAAGATCATGAAAAACTTTTTCAGGCCTGGCATGCATAAGGATGTGAGCCAGTTTTGCCGTGCATGTCATGCTGGTCAGATGGCTGGAAAGCCTAAAGAGTACATCAAGAAAGCTCCCTTATACCCGATTACAGTACGTGGAGGACCCTTCAGCAAGATAATGATCGATATTGTGAGACCGTCACCAAGAATGAAGAAAGGCCACGAATATATGTTAACTTTAGTGTGTCTAGTGAAAAGATACCCAAAACCCATACCGTCAGGAACATATGTGCCAAAGCAATAGCTGAGAAGTTATTAGACTTCTTCACCAAGCAACTGGATGTGAGACAACAACCGTCTAATACTTATCACGCAGAGACTCAAGGTGCATTAGAGAGATTTCATCAAACCCTAAAGGGTATGGTAACCAAGAGCTGCAACGAAACAGGAAATGAATGGGACAACAGATTACCCTTAATGTTATTTAAGGTACGCAATGCTTATCAAGAAAGCATGTGATGTGGCCATAAGGAAATGGTGTTCGGACAAGAAGTAAGAGGACCAATTAAAATGTTGGCAGAAAAATGAAAAAATCGAGAGGAAACGGGTAGAGAATATATCAAGAATTTGAGGAAAAGGATCGGCGAGATAACAAAATTTTCCCTCGAAAACCTGAAAACGGCCCGATGAAAAATGAAGAGGAGGTTTGGTATGAAAATTAGGAACAGACACTTAGTCGTAGGACAACAGGTGTTGGTTTACTCACCAATAAGGAGACTCCTCACCAACAATTTCCAGGGACCATGTTGGATTTTGGAGATCAGTGACTGGACCTACGTTACCGAAATACCAGGAAGAAGGAAAAGTCAAAGGAAGGTACACGTTAACTAATCAAACCTGATATTACAAGCACCAGATTTCAACAAGAAATTCTTTATCCAGTTAGATGTGTCAGATAATGGGATTGGAGCTGTCCAATTGCAAGAAAGCAAGGTAGGAATTCTTCACCCTGTCTGTTTTATGTCGTAGAAGCTTGAGACACATCAAAGAGCATACAAGACAGTTGAAAAGGAAAAGGTAGCGCTAATCAGAGCAATGAGGAAGTTTGAAGTTTATGTGATATATTCACATAAACTTCAAACTTCCTAATTGCTCTGATTAGCGCTACCTTTTCCTTTTCAACTGAAGAAATTATGTTTTATTTAGATCCCAATCCTTTAACCAACAAGTTCCAAGGACCATTGCGGATTTGGGAGAAGGTCAGTGACCAGACCTTCATTATTGAAATACCAGGAAGAAGGAAAAGTAAAAGGAATGTACACATTGACTTATCAAAACCGATATTACAAGCTCCAGATTTCCACAAGAAATTCTTTATCTAGGTGGATATGTCAGATAATGGGATTGGAGCTGTCCCATTGCAAGAAGGCGAAGAAGGAATTCTTCACCCTGTCTATTTCATGTCATCGAAGCTGAAGAAGCATCAATGAACCTACTCGACAGTTGAAACGGAACTGCTAGCGCTAATCACAGCAATAAGGAAGCTTGAAGTTTATGTGAATGGACCAGAGAATGAAGAAATTATTGTTTATTCAGAGCACAATCCTATAACTTTTGTTAATAAAATGAAGATTAATAATCAAAGGCCAACTAGGTGGTCATTATGTTTGCGACCATATTATAATAATGAAAATCATATATCAGGTAAAGATAACGTGGTTGCAGATTATTTATCTCGGGCTGAATCAGTGGATTTAGGCCCAGAATAAATATTCTTTTTTAGGGTGAACTATCTTACGAAGTTGGTCTTCATGAAGGTATATTTTATTCACATATTTCATTTGTGATTTAAGAGATGTATAGCTAGCTCTTAAGGTGAGTTCCATTCACGTAGGATTAAGTAATGTATGTAAATTACATAAGAATGTAGTCATTCTTTTAATTGTATTTTCATTCATTTCCGTATATGTAAATTTACATTATTTTAAAAGAATTAAATTTTCATTTCACGTTTTGTTTCAAAGTCTCGTGTAATCTTCTCAAAAGTTATGCTGTATGACACACAAACTACGTATTGTATCATGTTTCCACATATTTTGAATTTTCAGGAAGGATCTAGACTAAAGTCTAATCTATTTTTTTAATGTCACGAGAGGAGGTTGGCCGAGTTAGCTGAGAGTTACCTTGTAAGCAATGTTAGTACCCCTTCTTCAAATTACTAGTTTGGCAACCTTATGCCGCTTGAGCCATGTCTCATGCTACAAGATAGATTTACTAGAAATTTCTAGATGAAAAACGATACTATATATAGAGCCTAGCAATAAATAGGAGATAGAGAGATCCAGCCTATCCCTTTGATAGAGCCAACGTCTGCCAGCCATCTCTCCAGCCACTACATAACTCCTCTCCAACGTGAATAGTGCTTTCCTCTCAAACGTGAATAGTGATTTCTTTCCGGCATATAAAATGTATAGTGTTGATCAAACATTGGTTATATTATTGGGTGATTAATTTAAAGTATAGTGTGTTAATGTAAGTACATTTTATGGTATAAATTTTTGTAACTGGCTCTGTGATATTTTGGTTAAGGAGTGAAGTGGATTTACTTTTGCTTAACCCTTCAGTAATCTAGTGAGATTATCAATTAAGTATATGTAAGTGTAATTCTGATTTATTTACTATAAGAGTTAAAGTATCATTTATTCCTTAATTGTCATAATTTAATATTTTCATGAATTAATTTCTAGTGAGACAAGTGATTGTATAATTTTCATATAGAGTATCATTTTTTGTCCTCATCCAAGGTCTAGTTTAGATTTAATATTTCAAGTGATTTATTTTTAATGTTCATTTATTTGAATTTGTCAATTTTTATAGGATATATTTATTTTGTAAAGTGTGTATTATTTTGATCACTAATACTTTTCTTAGGGCTTTGCTTGTATAACCTGACCGAGAACCATATTAGAGATTGATTTGATAATAGTTCCCGTTAAAGATGAACTAATTATGCAGTTTTGTTTAGAGGGTAAAGTAACGTGAACTTTAGATATTCAGTGTTCATATAGATTATCGTCTGCGAGTTGCGTATCATTTTCAAAGCTCAGAAGGTTTTTCTATTAGGTATCAAATTATGTAATTCATAGCATGTGAGTTTTGGAGTTCGGGAATTTAGGTAATTCGCTAGTTGTAGTAATATATATACACGCATATATACAGTATATATATATATATATATATATATATATGTATATATATATATATATATATATATATATATATATATATATATATATATATATATATATATATATATATATATATGATAAATTTTTGCACATTTAGACGTGTTTTCCATATTCAAATAAGCCGTATATTTTTTGACACATTAATGTCTGAATTATCTTAACGACCCCGGGATTAGAGCCCCAGGCAAAATCACACAAACTCAATAGCTTCTGATCGGCTGAGAATCGAACGTTGGTCCAGGAAACTTGTATGAAAAGTGCCAATGACAATTCTCCTATACTTATACCTGTTAAATTCAGGTTTTGTGTGTGTGATATATATATATATATATATATCTATATATATATATATATATATATATATATATATATATATATATATATATATATATATATATATATATATATATATATATATATATATATATATATATATATATATATATATATGATAAATTTTTGCACATTTAAACGCGTTCTTTTCATATTTCAAATAAGCCATATATATTAATACATTAAAGTCTGGATTCTCTTAACGACCTCGGGATCAGAGCCCCAGGCGGAATCACCCAAAGACTATAATATCAGACCGGCCAGGATTTGAACCCTGGCATACAGATATCCTGGACCAGGGTTCAAATCCCGGCCGGTCTGATATCATAGTCTTTGGGTGATTCCGCCTGGGGCTCTGATCCCGAGGTCGTTAAGAGAATACAGACTTTAATGTATTAATATATATGGCTTATTTGAAATATATATATATATATATATATATATATATATATATATATATATATATATATATATATTATATATATGTATATATATATATATATATATATATATATATATATATATATATGTATATATATATATATATATATATATATATATATATATATATATATATATATATATATATATATATATATATACACATATACACACACATATATATATATATATATACACATATATATATACATATATATATATATATATATATATATATATATATATATATATATATATATATATATATATATATATATATATATATATATATATATATATATATATATATATATTATTGTTGTTGACCCTGTGGTTCAATTAAGGATATTTGGTCAACATAATTGACATGCATATACCTTTCCGTATGCTAAATTATCAAGTGAAAGACAAACACTAGTTCAATTGTGATTATAGAAGTGGTTATTTGCAGAAGCATAAGGCCTATCACCTTTGTAAGAGTAACAGATCAGACTTGACTTAGAATAACTATAATCAGCTAAGAGCTGAGGTTTAGAGTTAATGCTTCAACTGAAAAGGAGTACTATTTAACCATAAAAGAAACACTTATTTTTATATCCCAGAAAATCAGGGGTAGGCTACCTTTAAATCTGCACTGTTATTTGTAAACTTATCAGTTTCTCTTTTACTTAAACCAGGTAGCTTTATCACTCACTGTCCGGAAGAAAAAGCAATCTTTTTGGCTTATGTGTTTGATAGTAAGCAGATTGATGTGAAAATTTATCTTCTTCATTCCTGTTTCCCTAAATCGAAACTAACTATTTTAGCTTTACGGTCACTTAAAATTAAAACACATAGATAACAATAGTTTTTCCCCTTTACTTTATGTAAAGACTGCTTATATCTCAGCTCCTAAGTTTCATGGTATTTTCTACAAGTTAGCAAGAAGAGGCTATTTTTGCACTTATTGAAGAATTGGTAATGTTACTACATTGGACAAATGTGTCAGTGGTAACTCTAGCCCAGTTGATTACTACCCAATTTCCATAATTCCCTTAGTAACCAAAGTTGTTAAGCGTCTTTTGACAAAGCATGTAAATATAAATATGCCAAAGGTAATAATATGTTCCCTAGTTTTCAATTAGACTTTTGCAAAGGTCTTGGAGCATGGGATGCCCTTCATACAATCTGAATTGTTGAACATAAATCCCTCTATTGTGGGTAGGAAGTCCGAATGGTTGGCCTTCATTTTAGTGTGGCCTATGGCCTTGTTAATCATGAATTCCGTGTTTTCAAACTTGAATAGTTTGGAGTAAGTGGGTTTTTTCTAAGCACCTTAATTGATTTTTTACGGAATATATTACAAAGAGTTGTTAATGGGCACAATAGTGAGTATAGGAATGTGATATTCGGTGTCCCTCAGGGTAGTGCTCTTGGCCCATTACTTTTCAAACTATATACACATGATATTAGGTTTCCCTGGAAAACAAGCTCGTTCCATAAGCAGATGATGCTACTCTCTTCGCATCAACTCCATCTCCTGAATGTAGATGTAGGTTTGCTGAATCCCTTAATAAAAATCTGGCTAAAATTAGTGCATGTTCCAAATTATGAGGCATGAAGTTGAACCCTAACAAAACTCAAAGAATGATTGTAAGTAGGTATGATTCCAGGGCATGGTGAACTATTTACTATCACTGGTACTTGCCATTGCTTTCCTCTATGACTCCCTGATGGGCAAGCCATACAACCTGAAGTTTATCTCCTTCAGTGGGGAGTTTTGTTCAATGCAAAGAAAGCCCTTTCAACTGCTACTGCTCTCACCTTTCTTGCACCGACTGGAAACCTCTTACTCTCTACTGATCTGAGTGGTTGATACTCGAACAAATAATCAATGAATTTCACTGTTCATTGGCCTTCTTTGTTAAAAAAAAACTTTCCAAGGAGAAATGTAGCTACTCTACCTTCGACCATGAAATACTAGTGGGATATTTGAATATCTGTCACTTCTGCTACTTCTCTGAGGTTAGGTGCTTCAGTCATTCCCACATACCACGTGTCCCTTGCACACGCCGTTACTTGACAGTTCCATGCCTGATCCGCCAATCAATGACAACATCTCTGCTATTTATGAATACAACTCTACCATTCCACATATCCCTGGTAATCTGAATCCCATTGTCATTGCCCTTTCCATAAGCACACTATCCACCGTCTATTATCCATCTGGGAATGGATTACACGACCTTGGGTGAAGCCCAACAAAATGACCCTCAGTGCATAGCCTTCAGGATATCCTATACATCTCTTCCATGGGAACACATCCCCCCCCCCCCCAACAATAACTCCAATGACACCCACCTCTGTGACATCAGTACTGGTATGTCGCAGCTCTGGATACCTGCTCCCTACATCAACAGGTGTTTCAATTGATACATTGTGTCTCACACCCTTCACGCCGATCTATTGCACTGCTACTAAAGTTGAAATTTACAGTATATGTCATGGCATTACGAAAGATACCACTGATTGAGTCTATGCCTGTTTTCCATGTCAACCATTGCAAATGCACCGACATATTGCTTCGGGTGTGAGAACTTTTTATCAAACTTAATGCTTTTTTGCCCAAATTTACGTTGACACTGGTGTCCCTCTACCCATGTTAAAAAGGATACTGTTACCTTTGATCATTTCACCCGCTGGCTGAAGCCTTTCCCATGGAAGATGCAACATCCACGCAATATACTGCTGCCTTACTGTCCATATCGATAGCAGGATTAGGCATCTCAAAGCATTTTACTTTCGACAACGGTTCCTCTTCAACCTCTTATATGTGGATAACATCAAGGTAGTTCTTTAGAATCACCCTACGTTTTAATTGAACAATATTTTAAGTTTTACTCATGATCCTTTTTAATACCTACATTTCTGCTTTCACTATTCAAATCTTCTCTCATGTTTTGCAATTCCTCCCATGATTAAGTAAATAGAACTAGGCCATCAGCAAATGTTGAACTGTTAAAGTATTCCCTATTAATAATACTTTCTTCATTTGTCAAAACTAAATTCTTAAAAACTTTGTCTTGGAACTTTGAATAATTCAGGAGAGATTGGGTCACCCTTTCTAACTCCTTTCTAAATCGCGATTTTTTCGCTATTTTTTGTGTAGTTTTGAGATTGTTGTACTCTCTGCAATAGTATAGTCAAGTGTTTCAACAAAAGATTCATCAATTCCCTGACTATAAAAGAGTTTCATTACTGCTTAAGTTTTGGCAGAATAAAAAGCTTTCTCCTAGTCTAAAAATGCCATACATAGCAGTTTGTCATACTCTGTTGTAATTAAATGAATATTGTCAGTTGTTGAATACCCACGTGTACAACCTAGCAGGTCTCTAAGTTGTTTAAAGTCTAGAATTTATTCTATTCAGATTAATTATGATCTTTGTAAATATTTTTTATATTAATGACAGTAAACGTATTGGGCAGAAATCTCCAGATCTTTTATATCTCCCTTTTTGTGAATTAGTATTATGAATAAGATTTTCCAAGCTGTAAAGGTTAAAAGATTAAAGGTTGCTGGTTTCAGTTCCAGTTTCATCAGAATAGATGATCACCAAAACGTCACCCGAGCAAGCCCAACCCCCAACTGTGGTGCCCAAACAAAGCACTGGCCTCCCCAGTAGTCAGCTTAAATAAACTCACGGTCTGGGGCTAAGATGGATCTGTTGCCATGCAAATGCTAGGCGAACTTGTTACCACGGTAGTAGCCACGAGACCAATATAGAGTACTCTTGCAGACATTTTTTGTAAAGTTCAGTGAGCTTTTCTACTATGAAATCTCGTTCACTTATCATTAAATGAATTGTTAAGCCATCTTCTCTTACTGTTTTGACTCTTTTCATTCCAAATAATATTTTTTTTTTACCTCTCCTACTGTTACATTTGGCATCATCTCAAGTGTTCCATTATTTCTATCACCAATGTTATTCCCTATATCATAGGTATTATGTTAGTCTGGGCACCAGCCACCTGTTGATACTACCTCTCGTCAGTTGTTGTTATTATTATCATTATTATTATTATTATTATTATCCCTTGCTAAGCTCCAACTCTAGTGGGAAAAGCAGGATGTTATAAGCCCAGGGGCTCCGACAGGAAAAATAGCCCAGTGATGTAAGGAAACATGGAAAAATAAAATATCTTCAAGAACAGTAGCATTAAAATGAATATTATTGGGTCTTTTGAGTGGCTAGACAGTACTGCGTTGGATCCATCTCTCTGGTTTCGGCCCATTTTTTCCTTTGCCTACACATACAACGAATAGTCTGGCCTATTCTTTGCACTCTCTCCTCTGTCCTCATACACCTGACAACGCTGTGATTACCTTACAATTCTTCTATGTTCAAGGGGAAAACTACAGCACTGTTATTGTTCAGTGGCTACTTGCCACTTGGTAAGGGTATAAGAGACTCTTTAGCTATGTAAACAGCTCTACTAGGAGAACGATACTCCAAAATAAAAACCTTGTTCTCTTGTCTTGGGTAGAGCCATAGCTTCTGTACCATCGTCTCACGCTGTCTTGGGGTAGAGTTCTCTTGCGTAAGGGTACACTTGGGCACACTATTCTATCTTATTTCTCTTCCTCTTGTTTTATTTTTCAAGTCTTTATAGTTTACATATGAAAGATCTATTTTATTGTTGTTACTATCCTTAAACAATCTTATTTTAATTGTTCATTGCATCTCTTGTAGTTAATTTATTTCCTAGTTTCCTTTCCTCAATCAGCTATTTTTCGCTGTTGGAGCCCTTGAGCTTGTAACATTGTACTTTTCCAAACAGGGTTATACCTTACCTAGTAATGATAATAATAATAATAATAATAATAATAATAATAATAATGTCTAGCATTGTATAGAAATCCTTTGTAATTTTAATCTATCCATCTATTTTAATCTAATTATTTATATTTTCCTCTTTTAAAGCAAACATCTTTTTGCACTCTGATGTAAGTCTTCATTTCCTCAATGTGATGCTTCTGCCTTTCTTTTGTTTCCTAAATTTTGGTCTAATTGTATTTACGAATGTCTTGGGATTTTAATTTGTTTATTTTTTCAAGATAGTTCTGTAATTTTATTCCTTCTTTCTTGGATTTTACCCTCATTTCCAATTTTTTCTTTATTAGGTTTTATATGTTTTCTGATAGTTTTCCTTGATTTATACCCCTTTCACACAATCTTTCGAAAAAAAACTCATACAGGCTCGGACAGGAAATTTTGGCTGTCCGCGGCCATCTGAACTGGAGTCCGATGTTGTGCGTGGCTTACGTGTTGATAACTGGGGTTTCACACCGGATTTTGTACAATCTAGTTCACGCTCAGACGGGAAATTCTGCCTGTTCTAGGCCTCCTGAACTGGAGTCCTAAATGCTATGTATTCAGTCCGATGTTGTCCGTAGTGGTACATATGTGTCCGAAGCTGTCCGAAGTCGATCTCAGAGAAATTGACAGAGTCTGGCATATAGTCAGTCCGAGATTGTGCATGGTCAGTACGAAATTGTATGTATTCATGTACAAGATCATTGCGTAACCACTCGGAGGTTGTATGCAGTTGATTTGATTTACGCAAGAATCAACTTCCATCTTCCATACGAGCCCTTACCTGGCCCCAGTACTTAATTAGTGCGTCAATGGTACGCCAACTCTCCACCACCCTATGTACTGTACTGTTCTGAAGTTAAACTGGCATGACCCCGTATGCTTGGTTGTATTCTTCTTTTTTCCTAATTTCTTTACGAACTCGGTCCACGTATAGTCGCATACTGATATCCACAGTCAGCCATGGGGCCTTTGCGAGATCACTCAGCCATCCGGTGTGAAACCCCTATTAGAAACTTATTACCGATCTCTTGTGCTGATTCCAATACAAAATTTTATAAATTACTGTTATTTATTCTTTGCCGGCTTCCCTTTCAGCATAAACTGAATTCATCGGATTTTTTCTTATTTCAGGAGTGTTTTTATTATCTTTTCTCCCTTTCTTCATATTTGGACAACTTTTTCCCACCGTTCTATGCTCGCTTGACTTTAACTTTTTTAATAATGTTACATCTTCAACTATATAATTTTTTTTACTGAGAATAAAATCTATTTCGTTTTTCGTTACTCTATTTGGGCTTCACCATGCTCATGTTCTATATGTCTTTATATATAAGAAAAGGTGTTCATGAATTTGAGATTTTTTTTTTTTTTTTTTTCTTACAACCTTATTTTTGACACTTCTTGTGCCTATTCTGTATTTATCTATTGTTTTATTTTCCTCTCCTCTTTTGACCTATTTTAACGTTGAAATCGTCCAAAACAAATGTATAGTCCTATTTTTTTCATAAACATCTCCAGATCATCATAATAAGGTTCTATTTCTTCCACTGTATAGGATGTTGTTGGTGTATACGTTTGAATAATAATCAGTTCATACTTTCAATTGAGTTTGATAATTAATCATGCAACTTTATCACTAGTTTTACAAAATATAGGGCCCTCCATTAATTCTATATAAGATTCTTTAGTTCTTATAATCTCTTTTAAACCTATTGTATCCAAATTTATGAAATATATAACGAGAAAGAAATATTTTTCATTCCCATGGACAAGAGATCCCATACCGCGGAATACATTTGGCTTTCTTTGCTTTTTGTGTGTGTTTCACTACAACATTAGTTGCACACTGGAGTGGGTACCTATTGTGCATTGACAAATTTAGTGATATCCTTTATGGGTTTTCTAATAGTGGAGCGGATACCTGACAAAATAGTTCATTTTATAATACAAGCATAAAACTTTGCACGAAGCTTCCTTATGTTCTTAAAAACTAAAACTGTGAGCCACTCAATTTTTTCACTTTTCAAGATGGCCGCTACATTTTTTAAAATGGCGGCAAAATCCCATTCCAGAATTTGACAAGTTGACCATACGAAGTAATTTTGATGACCAGTGGCCTAGATTTGAGGTAATACATCTATATTTAAGTCAGTATTCATTGTAAATACAATTTTGCGAAAACTCAGCAAAGCGCATGTGCAAAATTAGACTGACAAAGTCATATTGATTCATGTATCTTCGCATGTACAGGTGCATAATGCTGTGCATTGCAATCCTGACCTGTAGCACTCACAATTCCCAGTACAAATCCTTTTACAAGCTGGTCCAATATGGCATCCAAACATTATCGTCTTTTTGCCAACCCCAACTTTCAGGTGAAGGTAATTTCATAATGCAAACCACAGACTGACCCCATGTGTGCCCCGCTTGCAGTACAGCTCGCTCTACATGCTCTACTAAAGCTGCCCTAGAGGGTGGGATGGCATTATATGACTTCTGTTTTCGTGCAAACAATTCAAACCTTGCTTCATCATCTTTGTTTGTAGTACTAAAGTGGCCGTACATCACCACAACCAACTCTTCAATGACTTCATGTCAGAAGATGATAAGTCATCTGTAGGCGAAATAAGTCTTGTAAAATCCGCTGTTGCCTCAGGATAGACATTCCATGCCTGCCAGCATGACTTCTTACCTTTGCCAGCAAATGCAGACACTATATCACAACCAGAGAAGGCATGTAAAAATGACAATCCTCTTGGTTTTGGCCTAGTGATCTATATATTTCATATAAAGGGATCCATCTCAAATCATTCCCTTCTCCAAAAGCAATCCATAGACTTTATATATTCTAGTCTGCAAACAATGAAACAACAATGACTACAATATCTGTATCAGAACTTATTATCATGACACTCTGACTGCCGGCTGTATCTTTTGCATGAAGACACATTCGAGTGTCGGCCTCTTCGTGGTCACAAGGGGAAATCTGGGGAAGATCTGTTTCGCTGTTTAAGATAACATTCTCCTCTCGAGTAACAATAATGTCTGCTTTGTTGTTCATCACAGCAATTTTGTCGGCAAGGAAAACAAACAGTTCCGTTTTGTTTTTATCACATTTCAAAAAGAATGTTTTTGGCTAATGCTGCTATCTTTGACTCCCTTTTTATGGTAATTGAACAGCAAAAACTGAGCAATTGCGAGATCAGAATCCGTGACCCCATTTTCAATCTGGGATTCGATGTCAGGGCCATTTTCAATCATAGATAATAATTCTAGCAATGTATCTGGAATAGCTGCTGATATCAATTCAGGTTCAAAGTACCAATAAATTGAACTTTGTGCTGTGACATTTCTTTCCGAACGATTTCAGCTGCCTTTGTCAAATACATGGCATCAGTATACTCGCAGGCAGTTACAAATGCTTTCTAAAACCCTTCTCGAACACAAGCACTACCTCTCGACCTCCATGGTATGCCAGTAGGTCTGGATACATAGACAGAATTCTCTCTTTCAATCTTGTTTTATTTACCTTCATTGTAGCTGATGAAAAATCACCTAGTCTTCATTCATATAGCAAACAAAGATCTGCCAGTTTATAAACTATACCTCCAGGATTGGCTCTTTGGCATTCCACTATATGTGTTATTAGCTCTGCAAATGCCAGTTCCTTGCCAGAGTCGACTTTTTCTTGGTCTGTAGTTGTTTCAAGACCGTGTAGTAACTTTCTTTTTCTGCTGTATAGAGCAGTTAAACATTTTGGATGGTACTTGAACTCCTGAGCTACGACATCACCTGAACTAAGCTTTACAAGCAGCTCCTTATCTTGTAATGATTTTGCACAACGGTTAAGTCTGTCATTAGGCTGCATTGTTATTGCTTCACGAAGTTCTGATATGGGACTCTCTTTTTCACATAAAAAACATCTCGCAACATCCATTTTACTTAGCTCTTGAGAGGTCTTATTTCTCGTATATTTAGTTGAATCACTTTCATCATCACTGTCCACTTCTAATTTTCGTTTTCTAGCTCTATCTAGTTTAGTGTTGTTGAATTTTATTCTACACGAATGATGATGCTCGCATTATTCCTAATCCGTGTTTCTTCTATTCCTTGACCATCCTCAATTCATCCAACATCTAAAACAATGGGCATTTCATATAGCTTTCTGAACTCTAGAATGTTTTTTGCTAATAAAGTATACCTCGATTTGCTCTTGTCTGAAGTATCCTTAGGTGACATCAATGTTTAATTTCTGTCTACCTGACAGACAAAGCATTTAGTCCAATCAGTTTCCCTTTTCTCATTGGGAGATATTGACAAACGAAGTCTTTTTGACATTTCAAAATGAAATAACACATCACATATATACAAAACAAAATTCTTCAATTGAGATTAAGTATCCGAAGTTTTGTTTTAGCAACTACAGCACAAACTTGATATTTCAACACTTGAAAGGCCGAGGGATTATCCTTTTACCACCTTCAACTTATAAATAAACTTTACTGTATGGAATACGACTAGGTTTGATGCTGTTACCTCTACGCCTAGCCCGATTGTTCATCTAGCGCCATTTAACTCCTATGCGATCTGTACACCATCCAAAGGACAAAAGCTCCATCCTTCTTGGCTCGGCCTTCCCGCGTTGGCACACTCCCGTCAATTTGGGTATGAAACCTTGACTATATATGGGGTGAATCAAGGTGTATTTGGGAGACTTAATAAAGCTGACACTAAACCCCATGCTGACTTTCATGGCAGCTAGTTGCACCAGTGTGCCCTGGTAGTGTAAGCAACTAGCTCGTTAAAATTGTAGGATCCCCTGCAGTAGGCTGAATTGCCGGATCTTACCCATCCCAACCGGTTTAACAGTCTAAACCAGTTGATCCTATTGGCCTTGTGTTCCATCCCACTTCATCATCATTTCATGTTCATTTTATCATCCTTTCATGTTCATATTATCATCCATTTCATTTTCATTTCCCTGGCATAGCCGAAGTCGCGCTGCTTGGGAGTATATAAATAACCAACTTTTTTATGCCGCCATTTTGATTTTGACCGCCATTTTGTAAGAAACCCCTGGTGAGTTTATAGGTAATATCAATTACACTATCAGAACGATAAACTCACAAATCTGTATAACTGAATTATCAAAGAAACTAATTTGGTAAAATATCAAGTTTAACCACCCAATTACTAATATAATGAATAATTCGGGTCAAATTTTGCGCATGCACTCTTTAGAATTTTCACGACATTGTATTTATAGGGACTATTGACATAAATATAGTGGTTTTCCTTCAAAGCTAGGCCACTGGTCATCAAAAGTACTTCATATGACCCACTTGTCAAAATCTTACATGTGGAAAACCGGGGGTTTTCCCGCCATTTTAAAAATGTGGTGGCCATCTTGAAAAATGAAAAATTTTGTGTGGCTCATAGTTTTATTTTCCTAAGAACACCATAAACAAAGTTCATGCAAAGTTTGATTTTTGTATCATAAAATGAACTATTTTGATAAAATTTTAAGGTCATCCGCCCTACTATAATCCATTCACACTATCTTTAGGTGTTTAGTTTGATTTCAAGATTTTGCCTCAGTCCATAAAGTACTCTACCTCTTCCATAACCACGAAGTAATTAGTTACATGCCATATTGTTACCTGAAAGGTAAACTCTTGAAGCTTACAAAGTAATTCCATTGGAAGTAACTAAATCTATACTATGAATTTCTTACGGTTTTATGTCTTCCCTGTATAAATAAAATCAGCATTTTCCTAATTAACTTTCGTGCGAGCTCCTTACGCAGAAGGAATAAAATATGGAAGACTTAATGTGAAGACATAAATTACTGCTTTGATAAAGTGAATATGAGTGTGTGTTTTGATATCATCACTATTCTTAGATATCGTTACTGCTATAAAAGTCAACAAAGAGATCTAGTGCCTAATTTAGAAATTATAATTTGAACACATAATATCGCTTATAAACATATTCAGACCCTGAAATACAAAGTACTCTAGCTGAAAGAAAAAAAAAATGATCATAAGGATACATAACAACTTACGACATTATCAATTGGTTTTCGAACACCTTCAGAATCCATTTGTGTTCGTTTGAGTTTGAATAATATTTGCTTTTCACAGGGTATTAAAACCTGATGTAAGATATATCACTTATAAGATAATCCGAATTTTAAAGAGCCGCTTGAGATAGCAACGCTGCAAAATATTTAAATTCTAATATTCATATACATAATTAAAATGTGAAAGTCTCAGGAAATAATAAAGTACATAGTAGACAAATATGGTCATACTGCCTCGAATAACATAATGTAAATTATTCTGTATGCTTCTTAGAAAAAAAAAAACCTGCTCATAGCTCAAGGATTAAAAAAGGCTTATTGGGAAAAAAAAACCGGGAAATTTTAAGTCAAACTGTTGATTGTAGTGATAGCTACTATCTTTACTAAATTCTTATGATAAAAGTTCCTGCAGTTTTATCAAAGTTATTCTAGAGTATAGCGTAGAGAGTACAATCAGCAATGTTGATTACATAATGTAGTTTGATATCTAAATGAAACCTTCTGTAGCTGCGTTTTGTTTCTATATTTGGTATTAGGAAATGGACTCATATTGGAAATATAATAACATCTCATACTTACTATTTTCTTTACCTCTCATAAGTTCAGCTAGAATCTTCAAATAACTTATGTATATTTAATAGAAAACTTTCTTAACCTTTTT
>NC_090742.1:57138392-57145892 GCF_036898095.1 Palaemon carinicauda | reverse complement strand
TAATGCAATATGATTTATAAATATTTATTTTTTTTTATACTTTCTCTTGGACAAGTTTTTTTTATGGGTCCTCACATTCTTGTTTATGAAATGTGCTGTTAAATTTCCTTCCTTCCTTTTATGATACATTAGCAGTAAATTGAAACCTAACATATCCTCTTCGTGTGACTATGACGTTTGATACTGTTTTATTGTACAAATCATTTCATGAAAATATATAAAGAATGAATTGATACATTGAATTTTGATAACTTGAAATGGTTTGAGTTTTCCTTGTTTCAGTTGGGAGAGTTTTTAAGGATTTTGGTATTGTTTGACAACAAAGGATTTTAATAGTAAATTTCGTTGCCTGGTTTTGTTGGCGGAGTTTTTGTGTTCTGTATTCGAGTGAATGACCCAGGGTGTCACTTTTAAAAGTTTTACCTATGCGATTGCATGAGTGTATGTCTATCATCTGCAGTTACCTCCTCACCCTGTTTCTGTTGTAATTATGATATCTCAAGTTCATCAGAAGAGTGTTTACATATATTTTATATTTGATGTTACACCCTGGTTTTTTATAATTTTTAATTAATGTATTTTGTTAACTTTTTTATCGCACCGTCTCTCAAAACATACAGTAATAGCTCATCTATCGTGTTTTTTTTTTCCATCCTCTTTATTATCATCCACGTTCTTCCCCCGCCAGTTTTTAGCCGCTATTTCCCAAACCTTTCCTAGTCGCTTGTAAAACTTCTTTTTGGTTGGTGGTGCCAGTGAGTGATGGTTGAGAGGCCCCGCCCATGAAGGCCGGAGCCACAACAAACAACCATTAGCCAGCAAAATAGCCAACATTGAGTGGCTTGGCGCCCTGTGAGAGCTATTGTACTGCTACGCCTCCCGAAGGAGAACCATACCAGGGCTTTTAGAACTATTTTTGTCTCCCAAATGATCCCGATATACAGTTCCTCTTGGCTCATATGGATGAATGGATGCCTCGCCTTCTTGCTATCATTTCCCCTCCCATGGCAAAACGTCCTGTTTTTCGGGGTTAGCTCGCAGGAGGCCTTTATCAAAAATATTTTATGCTTGGCTTAAAAGAGTAACGATGATGAGGGAAACGAATGAAATGAGAGTAACTGACTTTAACTGCAAATTTCTAGGAATTTGTATCTCAAACAAAAGATTAGGATTTCTTTAGTATCTACTTTCGTCGTTTATCTTATTTTTCAGTTTTTACCTTTCATCGTCTGAGAGTATGGATGCAATATAAATACCATACTGCTTTTCTGTTCCCGTTGCCACCTGTAGGCCTATGTAGGTAGGTCTCTCTCTCTCTCTCTCTCTCTCTCTCTCTCTCTCTCTCTCTCTCTCTCTCTCTCTCTCAAGTGGTAAGACTTTGAGGAAATCCTTAAACATTCATTAGCATTTGATCAAGTCTGTCTAACTTTGGAATATAAATTACCATTTTTGTCAGTAGTTGATGTACATTGGCTTAAAATTTAGAATTTTACTTGATAAAGGAACACGCAGGCACGTGTTAAAGCACCCTCGTGGGAGTTTACGTTTTCATATTCTCTCCTGATTGCATTGTGTTTATAATATACTAAGGTGAAGATGTTTATCATATATCGAAAAACACAAGTATTTGAACTATATCTTACAGCTCCATGTACTTTATTGTTATTGTTTATCAGTGAACTGTTGTCAACATATGCAACCAACGAACTTTCTCTCATACCACAAAAGCTACAAAACGATGGCATGGAAAACAAAAATAGAAAATTTCGATCATTTCTTTCAAGACTATGATGTGGAAGATAGAAAAGGAAACTAATGTATCGTCAGTAATTGATAAATAATCACGAATGGCACTAAGACTTCGTGTTGCCTGTTTTCTGTAAAATATTCCCTAGATACTTGAAATCCCTGCTCATCCTCTTCCATTAAATTCAGAATTATAAGCCATTTTCAGAATCATTCTAGATCACTTTACTTTTGAAAATTCAAACGGTTACTCTTCACACAAACCAATGACTATATCTTGTAATTGCGTTCTAAACTAAGACGTTAAATATAGCCTTCAGTATGTTAGTTAATCATCCTCACTACTTATTTTGTATATTTTTTCTGTTCTCAAAATTTGTAAAGTTGTCTTTACAAAATATGAACTGCTCATATTTTCATTAATTTTTCTTTTTCAGTTGAACTTTGAAATTATTAAAAATATTGTTTTATCTAACATCTCGCCTTACCGTCAGCCTTTATTCTAAAGTATATATTAGCCAGAAAATAAGCATAGTAACTCTTGACTTTTTAGTTGTTCATATACCAAAAAGAAAACACAAGGTTGGCAAAAGTATTCATTAACAAATAGACAAAAGTATGTCGTCACGCAAATCCAATAAGCCCCGAAAATGCGGTTACATCATTAGTCAACTTTGCTACACTTGAATTATGAAGAGCCAACGATTCAGAGGGCCTTGACAGAGAGACGTCGTGCTACCCCTTCATCTACCTACTTGATTTCTTTAGTTGCTTACTTATAGCTGTTGATATGTATATGTGTGTTTTGTACCAAACTAATGAATAAAGTAATACTATCATACATACACACACACACACACATATATATATATATATATATATATATATATATATATATATATATATATATATATATATATATAAAAACCCTCCCACTTGTGTCTGTTTATGACCTTTCTATGACAGTCCACACCTGCAAACTTTTTTTGTCCAAAAATCCATTGCCTTTTCTTCCTTAAGCTGTCTCTTTTGCCATCCTAGTGATTTTCGGTATCCATCTATTATCTGTCATTCTCATTATGTCCCCTGCCCATATCCATTTCTTTTTCTTACATGATGTTAGAATATACCTAAATTTAGTTTGCTCTCGTATCTTTGTTGCTTTATTCCTCTCTCTTAGTGTTATTCCCATAATTATTCTTTCCACACACACACACACACGCATATATATATATATATATATATGCATATATATATATATATATATATATATATATATATATATATATATATGTATATATATATATATATATATATATATACATATATGTATATATATATATATATATATATATATATATATATATATATATATATATATATATATATATACAAGGTAACACAAAAAAATGGTCATAACCAAAAAACGAATAACTTCCAAAATTTTATTCAGATCGACACAAAACTTTAGCTACATTAGGTCAAGCCTGTGTAGTAGACATCTCCAAAGTTTCAAGTCTATACAACGAAAAGTCTTTGTTTCACTGGCTATCCAAAGTGTGTTCCAAATGAGCTCCCCGGCACTGCAGGCACATTTGGATCCGGCGGGCAAAGTTCTCGATGACCCTCCCGCATTCTTCCCTTCGGATCACTCTTATTGCTGCTGTGATTGCTGCCTTCAGATCAGGGATAGTCTGAGGATTGTTTCCATATACCCTGTCCTTAAGGTATCCCCAGAGATAAAAATATGGGGGGTTCAGGTACGGTGAATGCGGTGACCACTACAGGTCACACCTGCAGCTGATCAGTCAGTCAGGGAAACGCTGCTGTAGCCATGCCAATAATTCGTTTGAAGTGTGCTGGGTGGCACCATCCTGCTGGAACCACTGGAGGACCCTGACGACTCCTCTCCGTCGACAAAGTGCTGTCCAGAACTTGTCGAGCACCTGGACATATCGCTCGGTGTTGATAGTCAGAGACTGCTCGTTGTCGTCCTCAAACCAGAATGGTCCAGTGATGCCATGTTTGGAGATGGCGACCCAGGCCATGCACTTCACCGAGTGTAATGGCCTTTGCAGACAGTGCTCAGGGGTTGTGCTACCCTAGAAGATATTATTCTTCGAGTTCACGTGACCTGACAATGGAAAATGTGCCTCGTCCGAAAACCAGACATTGTCAAGGAAGTCTGGCACAGCGGCAATCTTGTCGCAAAACCACTGGCACTTGATCACTCGCATCCTCATGTCGTCAGGTGTAAGCTTGTGTTTAATCTGTATCCTGTAAGGATACAGGTGGAGATCTGCGTTCAAAATTCTCTGCACGGACTCCCGATTGATTCCAGGCTCCTGACTTCGCCATCGCACACACTTGCTTGGGCTGCGGACAACAGTCTCTGATTACAGCAATGTTGTGTGGTGTCCTTGATGATTTCGGTCGTCCAGAGTGTGAGTGTCTGTTAGTGTTTTTACAATTGAGGTTATGCACAGTCCCATGGGCTCTGAACTTGTTGACCCATCTGTAGATCATTGAGTGGACAGGAAATTCTTGACATCTGAACCGTTCTTTGAATTGCAATTGAGCTGCGTGGATCGACTTCAACCGAAAATATGCCTCTACTATAAATGTCTCTTCCTAAGTAGTCCATGGCATCTCAACGGTCGAATTTCGTAGACTCTCAGAACATTAATTTTTCCTGATAAATCTGAAAAATAAAAGGAATTGTTTATTTATTTCAAATGTTATTCAAGTTTAGGTGATGACCATTTTTTTGTGACACCCTATATATATACATATATATGAGAATTGAAAACGAAATGAAAGATTCTCAGTACATACCTCAAGATATAGTTACTCTGGTTACGTTGCGTGGATTTGCGTGGATCTCGAACTAACCAGTGTACTATGACTTTGATAGGTCAGGTTTAAAGAGATATAGGTATCTGTGTGAATGAAATTTGAGGAAATAAGTATTGGTGTTGATGCTCTAGCATATAATATTTGATCGAGCAACCTCTGCGTGTGTAAGAAAATGGATATTGCTCTTCAAGAATCCTGCTAGTGATTGAAATATATTTGACTTTGTAGATTTTCATTCCTCATCTGATACGAAATAATGTACTATATTCGGGATATTATTTAGAGAACGGAGGCTGTTTCAGATTAAAGCTAGTAATTGAGAATATAAGTTAGCATATAAAATCAATGAGATGCATCTATGGGTGAGTGGGCAGCAAAGAAATCTTGTTTATATGTAGCACAATTATTAACAAAATCCCGTGCTGCTGTGCTAAGATATCTTGGGGAGAAGAGGTTACTGAAATCAAATAACTGGAAAGCAGCATCAAACTTCATATCCCTTATCAAACCTTTGTTTGATTTGATGAATTCGAATGCTAATTATGGTGATATATCATTGAATATTTGATTTGGAAATCACACTGAACAACAGATAAATGTTCAATAAAAAGTTTCCTTGAAATATCCTCATTTAGGCAATGAAGTCACAAATAATACTTTTGCAGATAATTCGTGTATTGAAATAGTTAAACGGGGGAATTGTATTTTCCTTCAACCGAGTTCTATTGTTGGTGAATTATACATAGAAGTATTTAATGCACTTCACAGATAGAGTCTTTTAGAATGCAAAGAATGCCTGAGAACAATCGTAGCGATGTGAATTTGCCAATAGTAGATCTATGTTGTATTATTTTTTTTTTTCCAAAATCTCAATATATTTCGGAATACAGCACATTGAGTCTTCCCTAATAAAGGACGAAACGGATTGTATTTAGGATTGGAACAAAAAGAAAATTTAAAGTAATCTGTATTTTTTATAACAATACAAACGTTGAGCTTTTTATACAAATTTGGCCCACCAGCACCTATCACCCTGAAATCCTGCCAACAATCTAAAGCGACAAGACAACACAGGTGTGTGGGATTGGAGTAGCTGGTACTACCCCTCTACACCGCTACTGACTTGTGGTGGGGTAGTTACTCCTTGCGAAAAGCCTTATGGCTACTCTTCCACCTTTGCCACAAGTATAATCGTTGATAAAGAGCTCAAGGTTCGTATCGTTTAAAAAATACAAATTACTTCAAATTTGCAATTTTCTCACAAAAAAAACCTTCCCGGTCATCTTTAACTGTTCTTTTACTACTAAGAAGAATTTTCATAGTCCAAGAAAGATGAGGTAGATAGGAGCGAGCATAGCTTCACGTGTCAGTGTATTTTTACCCTCAAATGTCTACGACTCAGGAAAGCCCATTCACTTGGAACCGGAGCACACAGGAGTTGATTCTGCACCAGTCTCACCTTCCTTATTAACTAAGGGAATACAGTCAGTGAAAAAAAAAATACTCTAACTTGAAGGTGAAAAGAGGTAGTTGCTGCACCAAACTCACGATTGTTAACCAGCTCTAAAGGTGCTGGTAGGTGTAAGACCTCAATATTAGAACTGTTTTTCAATGGCTTGAAAAGGTACTGTGAATGATACACCATCAGCCACTGTACAGTACTGGATATCCTTTTGGATAGGACTGTTCACTTTCAACTGATGAAATAACAGTAATTGTCACACCAAGCTCATGATTGATAACCTATCTCTAAGGTCAGGACAATGCATGAGCTCTATATTAGGCTGTCACAGAGGAGTCATAGTCTGAGTGACCAATAATAATTGTATTCCCTTAAAAAAGGAAGCAGCACTAGCTTTCATAACTGCAACACAAACCACTACCTTCGAGGTTTTGAAATAAGGGGATAATCTGGAACACTCACTGAGATTATAATAGAGAGGGATCACCAGAAGAATATGTTCATTATTGGGTATGCAGGTAAGGGTGACACTTGTTCCGAATCAGGTAAGTCCATCTAGAGAAAGAGAAATTACCATGAAATAATATGAGTTATAATCAAAATTAATTTTATGTCAGAATGGAACAACTAGAACGACATTCCTGAATAGGATGTTGATGGGTTTATTTAAAGTCACCCACTGATAACAGGTTTACAATATATGGGGATTCAAAGATTTTTTTTCCTCACAAGAACTTCATTTCCCCTTAACGCCTGTAGTGTGCTCTGGAGCAGACTCCTATCTTGTGAGGCGTCAAGAATAATGCGGGGTAACTTGGTAGGAATATAGTAAGAAGTGTTTTTTTTTTTTTAAGTAATTTGAAGCAGGAATGCTTTTGATTAACACCAGGCGTTGGTACTGAATGAAGAAAATGATAATTTCTCCAACATACACATCCATTAGGGAGATGAACCACATATTCCCTGGACATGCCAAAGACCAAAGCAACCAAAATCATGTCCCAATGGTAAGATATTGAGTTTTGGATTCAACCTTCCTATCTAACACAAAAACGGCGGGGAATAGGACTTGTGGTTGCACCAGGTCATTAGCTGCTCCTTATGTGTACCAGCAAGGAGGTCGCAATCCTTGATCTCGGCTTGACATTCTTATACAAAAGACTGATTGTGGATAGGAGGATTACCATACAATAATTGTGCAGGATAGCAAGCTCTGATGTTTGGATTGTTGCAAAGTACCAAAGTACTAATATGGCTTAGTCAAACTCTTCAGTCAATATTGCTGGAGGGAGCCTCTGTCAAGACAAGAACCTCAGTGGTCTATAAGGCAGCAATGGTATGGCCATGTAATTGGGGTAATGTGGTGAGGTTAACGCAGGTTTAATGACCAACGTCTCCATGAATTCCTGAGAACTCATTGCTGGTGGACTATTTTC
>NC_090742.1:57115892-57133392 GCF_036898095.1 Palaemon carinicauda | reverse complement strand
CGCTTCGAGAGGGAAAGTGGCAAGAAAACAAAGGGGAGCCGTTATTAAGGTACCTCTCCTCATTGTTTTGAGTCTGTATATGACGTCATCATCGGCGCCATGTTATTCCTTGTAGCGATAAGCGAGGTGCTACAGATACAATACTATTGGGAGGGATCCTCATAGCCCTTTTCATAAAAAAAGGAAGGGCGGGTCCATCAGGACGACATGGCTATCTCACCCAAAAATAGATTTTTCGCATCGCTCAAAATCCGTTTTTTGGGCTCAGTCCATGTCGTCCTGATGGAAGTATACCAGAGCATTAATGTATCTGTGGATTTTTTTTTATTTTGTGCCTTGTCCTCAAGACAGAATTTTCTTGGTCAATTTAGACCTAGAGACCTACAATGTTACCGTCATACATCATTACTTCTAATCATGAACCATGTTAGTGCTTCCTGCCCCCTACAGGGAAGAGTCATGCTAGACTCTGGAAAAGTCTCGAGGAATACATATTACATATAGATATCTTAGCAAACGAACCGGTATATTGGTCTCAACCTATACCTTGTAAAACAAAGCTTGTATTGAAAACTCACCAATGTGCGTATGCAATACTGACACCTCCCCCGCTATACAGAGTTTGACATATGTACCGACAAAAGGTTTGTATCCATTTAGGAACAAATATTAGTATCAGTCACCATCACATTCAGAGTATACTGGCCTGTCGTATGTAAAGACTGGCCAAAGTCAAGAGTGTTTGTCTACATGAAGGAACAATCTTTATAGATTTTCTTTTATTATCATGCAATATCCAAAGTTGTAAAGTAATGCTCAACATATCTTTATTAAATTGGACTTGGGGCGAATAAGACGCAAAATTCATTTAGAGCTTGTTTATTGACAAACAATTAAATACATAGCTCAATCTGCATTTTATAGAATAATATAAAATGTGGATGAAATAAATTGAAACATAAAGATAGCAGTAATACGAGAAATATTTGTTTCATCTGAAAAGGAAACATATCAATGCCACTGAAAACGAAAATGTTAATAAATTTTCATTAATTTCTGTTATTACTGTCCATTCACACTTGCGTAGCAATGCATGGCATACGTGTTATGCATTATGCTTACTTCACCTTTTGTATTTGGAACAGTCCGTAAGGACACCTTGTTGACCTTTCCCTTCGCATGTTGTACCATCAAGGGACCACACACACACCCTTAACTTAATCGTCCCAATTAGTTTTCACTGTTCCTTGCAGAACTAAGCAACAGGTTTTAGAACACTACCTACTGCCACCACAAACCTCTTCAGTTCCTCTACTTGCTTTGCATAGTGTCTAAAAAATACTCTGGATGACTTCCAGCCAGTGTACAAGCAAAGGCGTTCGAAGTCCATGTTATGGAAAAAATTCAGGGATTTGGCAATTTTTTTCGGATCGTGACCTGCAGGTGTACTGTTCAGATCCGCTCTGCGAAATGAAGTAGGTGATCTACGCCCTTAGTTGTTTCAGAGACAATTTTGAACCTGAAGTTTCTCCCCTAAAAACTGTCCTCCCCTAAAGTCTGAAGTTCTACGAAGATAGACCTTTAGGCACTCTACTGGACATAGAGAGACATCTTCCTTCAGAGGGCAGATTCTCCAGGGACCCCACCTTTTGGTAGGTAGCTCATTTTTGGTGAGAAACATTGGGTTAGGAAAAAGACTCAGTTCTCCCCCTTCTAGGAACTGAATATGACCCTCGTCTCTCGAGAGGGCCACTATTTCACTAACTCTGGCACCCGAGGCTAGTGCAAATAGAAATATAAATTTTGGGGTTAAATCTTTCAGAGAGCGATCTTCATTGTTCAGCGTTGATGCGAAGTGAAGAACCTTATCCAGAGACCATGAAATGGGTTTCGGAGGTGCTGTCGGCCTGAGCCTAGCACAGGCCTTAGGAATCTTGTTGAAGATTTCATTAGAGAAGTCGACTTGAAAGGCGTACAATAAGGGTCTCGTCAAGGCAGACTTACACGTGGATATCGTGTTGGCTGCTAAACCTTGTTCATGAAGGTGGATAAAGAAGGATAAACAGAAATCTGTTGAGATTTCATTTGGTTTCTTTGCTTTGACAAAGGCAACTCATTTCTTCCACAACGACTCATATTGTCTTTTGGTAGATTTAAATTTATATTCCTCTAAGAAGTTTATGCTGTCTCTCGAGATCCTGAATCTCTTCTTCACTGCTATGAAGAGAAAATCATGAGATGAAGGTTTCGTGTTTTCTGTGATGAAGCGAAGACTGTCGACTTATGCACTTGCTGAGTCAGAACTGGATCCGGCAACGAGACCAACGTCAGTCGCAGTTCTAACGCTAGAGGGAACCAGCTGCTGTTTGGCCACTTGTGAGCCACTATCGCAGCTGTTCCCCTGAATGATCTCAGCTTGTTGAGGACTTCAGTAGAAGATTGGGCCAATCGAGGGACATTGCGTCCACTGCTTCCGCTAGAGGGTCCTCGTATGGTGCCATGTAACGAGGTAGCTTCTTGTTGTCGCTCGTTGCAAAGAGGTCAATCTGCAGTTCCGGGACTTGACGTAAGATGAAGGAGAACGATCCTGCGTCTAGGGACCATTCTGAGCCTATCGGTGTGAACCTGGATAGAGCGTCTGCCGTCACGTTGCGGAATCCTTAGAGGTAAACTGCTGATAAGTGCCATCTCTTCGTTTCTGCCAAGCGGAAGATGGCCAACATCACTTGATTGATTTGAGGTGATCTCGAACCTTGACGATTCAGGCATCTCACTATCACCTCACTGTCTACGATCAGTCTTATGTGGGTCGAGCGGCGAGGAGATAATTTCTTCAGCGAAAGAAAGACTGCCATGGCTTCCAGAATGATGATATGGAAGGTCTTGAATAGATTGGACCAAGCTCCTTGGACTTTCCGTTGGTGAGAGTGACCTCCCCATCCTTCCTTTGAAGCGTCTGTATGGATGATGACTGAGGGTGGAGGTGGTTGAAGAAGTATTGATTTCTTCAGGTGCTTGGCTTTCAACCATGGCTTGAGAAGCAATTGCAGTCGAGTCGGTAATGGTCTTTTCAGATCTCTTCGAGCGTTTGATGCGTATCTTCTCCAGACTCCTGTTGTATCCTTTAGCTGTGCTCGTAGCACTGAGTCTGTCACTGAAGCAAACTGCAGAAAGCCCAGCACTCTCTCTTGTTGGCGTCTTGATATCCGATCGGATTCCAGAAGTTTCTTGATATATCCCGCTATATCTTTCCTTTTCTTCAGCGGAATGGAAAGTCGGTGTGACTGTAAGTTCCAGTGGATTCCCAACCATTGAAACTTTTGAGCTGGAGATAGTCGAGACTTTTTGGTGTTGATCTTAAATCCCAGATGTTCCAGGAACTGGATCACTTTCTTGGAAGCCTGCATGCATTCCGTCTTGGAAGCTGCCCACACCAGCCAATCGTCCAAGTAGGCCACTACTTGGACAACTTTTAGGCGTAATTGATGAACGGCTGCATTTGCAAGCTTTGTGAATATCCTTGGGGCTATGTCTTCCTTGTAGCTTGAAACCTGGGTAGGAGGAGAGTTGAGGATTGACTGGGACATGCCAGTAGGCCTTCGCCATGTCTATCGAGATAGTGTATGCCCGTTTGGGTAATAGGATCCTTGTGTGTTGAAGTGTTAACATCCTGAACTTGGGGTTTACTATGAACTTGTTGAGTGGCGACAAGCCCAGAATGACTATGAGTTTGTCTGAGTCCTTCTTGGGAACACAAAACAGCCTTCCTTGGAACTTGATGGACTTTACTCTCCGTATTACTCTTTTCCCCAAGAGTTCCCGCATACATTCTTCCAGGACGGGGGTTGAGTATTGAAAGAATTGAGGGAATGATGGTGGAATGATGTTCCAGCTCCAACCCAGTCCGTTCTTGATCAGGCTGTGGACCCAGGGATCAAAGATCCAACGATCCCGAAATGAGTATAGTCTCCCTCCTACCGGGAGCATCTCACTTTTGCTGTGGACCGGAGGACTTGCCTCCTTGACCGTATCCTCCTCAGTTTCCCCATCCTCTTGAGGGGCATCTAGAGGAGCCTCTAGCTGATCCTCTAGCTTTCGGTCGAAAGGTAGTTGACTGCCTTTCGAAAGCCGGAGTAAAGGCTGGCGACTGCGTCGCCACTGGCTGAGGTACCAACTGGTAAGTAGTTGGAGGTTGTGCCACCATCTGGGGCACCGCGGTCGTAGGAAGTTGTTGCTGTTGTTGCTGTTGTCTGTATTGTTTGGCCAGGCGAGAGGGTAGTCTAGGCTTCTTCGTCTTCCTCTTAGGTTGGGGACCCTCATCCGGGGAGGACTTTGTCTTGAGTGATAAGCCCCACTTTTGGAGAAGGTTCCTGTTCTCCGTGACAGCCTTATCTATTACTTCTTTGACCACTTCACTCGGGAAGAGGTCCTTTCCCCAGATACTGGATGAGATTAGCTTCCTGGGTTCATGTCTCACCGCAGCCGAGGCAAACACGAACTCCCTACAAGCCCTTCTGGCTTTAATGAAGCTATACATGTCTTTGGTTACAGTGGCCAGATGGGTTTTGGCCACTACCATAAACATGTTCGGGTTCTGGTGATCGCTTGCCATCGTCTCCAAAGTAATCTGGAGGGACATAAATGCAGCAAGTCTTTCTTTTGTCTCTTTCTCCCTTCGCAAGAGAAATTCAGACAACTTTGGAAGGTCCTCACCAAACTGACGTCCAGCAATATCTGCTTCCAACTTTTCGACTAAGAAGGTAAGATGGACGTCCTTCCAGCAACTCTGGTCCATAGGCAAAGTCAGGGATAAGGGCCTACACTCATCTAGTAAAGGACATGGTTTCCCTGGCTCAATAGCCTTTAAGGCTGCCTTGTACCCTTTCTCCATAAAAGGGACTCTGGATGGAGAAGCCACAAAGGAGGGGTGCTTCTTACTCAATACTGGCACTTTTGAGTTAGTGAAGCCCCTCTCTTTCACTGAACTAGCAAGTAAAGCCTGTGCTTTAGAGTGGTCAAACACTATGACCTATTTTTGCTTTATTTCCTCCTTTGAGGCTGGTTCCTTCTTCAAACGGACATAGCAGTCCGGGTACGAATCTAAGCTGGGCCAGAATTCCACCTCTTCAATGGGGACTGAGCCCGGCTCCTCCGAGATGACAATCTTCCCGGTTGTCATCGGCATGTGTTCTGCATACATCCACGGGTTCACGTCTGAACATAAAGGAAGGTCCTTTACTTCAAGTTTCTTCTAAGCCCGCGTCATGCTGCAAGTCTACGCATCTCCAGCGTCATTGCAGCTTCTTTTTCGTCACTCTTCTTCTACATTTGCTGGATCATTTCCCTGATTGAAGACAGAGTTCTTCCCAAATAAGATGGAAGAGCAGACGATGTCGACAGAACTGGTTCTGGGGCAGGAATCGACGAGACCAACACCTCGTCGACCTCTTCCTCCTCGGTCTCAGGAGCCACAGTCGACTCCTCCTCATGGCTTTCTGCGAGAAGGTCCTTTTTTGTGTCCTCTGACACTTCTGACATCCTGTCGTCAAGTTGGACGCCCTTCAATGCATCCGAGACATCAGACTCTAGTGGATTCTGAACGCAGGGGATCTCTGAGCGAGGATGGGGGATAACTGCATCCGAAGATGCCCTGGGGAAAAGATAGGCCTGCATCTTTTCGCTTGGAAGGTAAGGCCCCGTGGTATTCTTTTGAAAACCCCAGACCCATTTACGCAGCTTTTCCCTTGCTGCATCCCTTGACTCCGCCGACTTAGGGGTGTCAAACGCCTCAGTAATCATGTTTGTACATATGTTACATACCTGAGGGTCCCAATACTTCAGATCACCCTTGGTGACTGCGCAGCATGCGTGCTTCCTGCACAGCTCGTGTCCGCTGAAGTTCTTAATGCGGACGTTACAAAACATACTCCCGCACTTGGGCTGGTCCTCCTGTAAAGAGAAGAGATTCCAATTAGTATCCAGTGAAAAAACTCACAAAATTTAGTATACAATTCATTATCTTTGTATATAGCTTAGGATAGATAAGCTAGAAATGAAAAAGGAGACACACATACATGTCCTTCCTGCCCAGCCAATTGTTGTGACCTCCCACAACATTAAAACTATGGCTAATTCTATTCAGAAAACCTTTGGAATTTTCCTATCCTATAAGGATATATAAATGCAATTCAACACTAGGTTCCAGATGTTTTAATATCGGGGATTCTAAATCATTTAAAGAAAGAACTCACTTTCTTTATATTGTACGGTCTCACAATAAGCTGTACATGACAACACAGTGTATGTTGGAAGAAATTTTGGGTTACAGTATAATCTATACTGTAGTTTTCTACTTGCAGTATGTTCTATACTGCAATTATACTGGCTACTGTACAATCATATACTGTAGTGCTGGCCGGCATACCTGGGTGCAATGCCATGGTATACTACCTTTGGGACTAATGGGCGGCAGATTGCTGGTTACTGGGTGCCGGCCTGCAGGCCTGCAGTCTCTGCCAGCCGGCAATAGGTAATATGCCGGCAGTTGACTGCACCCCGGCTGCCAGCCACTAATCGTAGTAGCCGGCAGAATAGTTGGTGTGCAGTTAGCTGCCGGCCGGCCGCGGGCTGATGGCATTCTATGCCGGCCGGCAAATTTTTATCAAACCAGTGATCTGCAACCCACCCGGCTGCCGGCCGCTAAGCTGGCAGATGAGGACCCAATGTTACTAGACAATAACAAAAGAGAAAGCGTGGATCTAGGGACTGTGAGAGGGCACTGTCTTACTACCTTATATCCAGAATGAGGGATCAAATGGAAGGGGAGAATGTAACATTCAAGCTTCCATCCATCCATAACATTGCCGGGCTCTACCAGCAGACATATGGATGGCAGACCAGGGATGGTCTGAAGAAGACTCAACAGTGAAGAGGCTTCTGCCAGCTGGCACATTCATGCCGGCCTGCAGAAGCCCAAGCCAGTCCCACAACCTACCAGCTCTCAGGTCGATTGTAGGACGATGGCCAAGGGTTTGTGATGGCTAGGCCATCACTAAAGGACAGAGTGGGAGGGATGAGGGTCCTATAAGGTGTGGAAGGAACTGGCCCTAAAGCCTGTCCTGTCTCACCTAACAAAACTCCGTTCCAGTATTAGGGCTTACCCAGTGGCTAAAAAAACTTATTCCTAGCCTAGGGTAGTCTAATACAGTAAAGAGGTTGGCACCATCTTCCCTGCCCCCTCCAAACACTAAAGGAACGAGGTTTTAGTGCTGTTGTCCCCTAAGCAGTGGAAGAATTCTATTCTTCGACTTAGGGTGTAACGGCACAGGACTAGTCTGCTAAGCCACAGGGAGAAGGAATTATATCGTACAGAAACCTTCAGGTGTGGCCTACGGAGGTCTAGCCTCCTATGTCAGCAGCCTAACCTAGCAAAGGAATTCTATTTAGTTTGCTAGACAGCTACCGACCACAGACAGAATACTCTGAGGTTCTGACCAAATCCAAAAACCAGTCTCTCCGGTTACAGAAACACCCTAGCCTAGTTTTACCCGAATACTATTCAAGGCAAAACTGACTAGGGTTAAGCCTAGGATAACTCAGAGGGAACTCAGAGGGAAAAGGGATTGCTCTTAGACCTCCATAGGAGAAAAAGAACAATCGGGGATATGTACGAAAGTATACTAAAGCCCCTTAGGCTAGTAGCCTAGGCGCAGTGAGAATCGATTACCTAAATCACCGAAACTCTCTCGTATACTATCTTTGGAAGAGAAAAATGATATTTAGTAAATATCTTCTATGTATAAATTAATGCCTAGAGCTTCAATAAAATTATCACACTAGGAAAGTCTATTATATCATGCATGAAAGTACTAATAGCAAAACTCCTAGGCTAAGAAGCCTAGCGTAAGCAAGGATCGGTTACCTAAATCGCCGAAACTGATAAATACTATTGGCATAATATATATATGCATATATATATATATATATATATATATATATATATATATATATATATATATATATATATATATATATATGTATATATATATATATATATATATATATATATATATATATATATATATATATATATATATATATATATATATATATATATATATATGTATTTAGATATATGAGCATATGTGAATATGTATATATATATATATATATATATATATATATATATATATATATATATATATATATATATATATATATATATATATATATATATATGTATATATATATATATATATATATATATATATATATATATATATATATATATATATGTGTGTGTGTGTTTGGGTATACCTATATATAGATGTATATCTATCTATATATACAGTGGAAGCTCTACATACGATTGCCTTTACATACAATTGCTCCAACATCCGAAGTAAAATTCGACCAAATTTTCGTCTCAACACCCGAAGTCATGCTCTAACATCCGACGTAGATCTTGTTAAGCCGGTAGACGGTAGCACGTCGAAGGAATGCCATTGAGCGTCGAGTCGGTCGTGTTGTTGTTTTTATCTTCCTTTTCTCACGTTTCATTTTTTATTTTACGTATAATCATGGGTCCTAACAACCTTATTTTCGGTAGAGGTATTAGTAGGGAAGAGAAAAGGAAGAAGGCAATGATTTCATTAGCATTAAAGCAAGAAATTATAGAAAAACATGAGTGCGGTGTGATTGTGGGTGATCTGGCTAAACAATATGGTCGGAATATGTCTACGATCTCGACGATCATCAAACAGAAGGAAGCCATTAAAGCAGTCAAACCATCAAAGGGGATCAAAGAGCAGCAAAACTAAGATTGAATTGAAGTGAAAGTGATGAAAATTGAAAATCCAAAAGAAAAAAAATGTGAAAAAATATAAAATATATAAATAAAAAAAAAATAAATAAGCTAAGTTAGGTTAAAGTTCACGAAGCGTAAGTTAGAGTAAGTTACGGTACGTTTTCGCAGTCACCATCTCTACCTCCTCGCCGACCATCCCTCTCCTCCTGCGCAGCAAATCCTACACCTGTGTTTGCCTGTCTCTAAGGTAAAGTGACAATAAAAACACCTTTTTTATTTATTATTTCTTTATAATTATTCTTTTTTACATCTCTCTTATATAATGCAATTATATTAATGTTATGTGTAATTATGTGCAGTAATTTATTAGGGAGTTACCATAGGTTTTTGGGCTGTAGAACGAATTATACAAATTATAGTATATTCTTATGCGAATATTTGCTCCAACATACATTTATTTTAACATACGAAGCAGGTCCCGGAACGAATTAAGATCGGATGTAGATGTTCCACTGTATATGCACATATATATATATATATATATATATATATATATATATATATATATATATATATATATATATATATATATGTATATATATCTATCTATCTATCTATCTATCTATCTATCTATCTATCTATCTATCTATCTATCTATCTATATATATATATATATATATATATATATATATATATATATATATATATATATATATATATATATATATATCCAAATAAGCCATATATGTTTTGATACATTAATGTCTGGATTCTCTTAACGACCTCAGGATCAGAGCCCCAGGCGAAATCACACAAAGACTATAATATTAGACCGGCCGGGATTTGAACCCTGGCATACAGATATCCTGGACCAGGGTTCAAAACCCTGGTCGGCAAGCTTGTACAGACAGGCCAAGTGGTTTAGTCACTGTCTGTACAAGCTTGCCGACCAGGGTTCGATTCCCGGCCGGACACAAGCACACAAAGACAAGAGCTTGTGTCCGGCCGGGAATCGAATCCTGGTCGGCAAGCTTGTACAGACAGGCCAAGTGGTTTAGTCACTGTCTGTACAAGCTTGCCGACCAGGGTTCGATTCCCGGCCGGACACAAGCTTTTGTCTTTGTGTGATTTCGCCTGGGGCTCTGATCCCGAGGTCGTTAAGAGAATCCAGACATTAATGTATCAAAACATATATGGCTTATTTGAATATGAAAAACACGTCTAAATGTGCAAAATTTATCATATATATATATATATATATATATATATATATATATATATATATATATATATATATATACATATATATATATATATATATATATATATATATATATATATATATATATATATATATATATATATATATATATACTGTATATATATATATATATATATATATACTATATATATATATACATATATATATGTATACATGAATATATATATATATATATATATATATATATATATATATATATATATATTCCTATATATAGATATATATAAATATAAATATATATATATATATATATATATATATGTAATAAATGAAATAGTTTGTTATTACATGTTTAAAACACATGACGTAATATGTCATTTTGGATGAAGATGCTAGCGTGAGATTTGCTGTAGTCATATAAAATCATAAAAGGATGCACTATGCAGCCTCGGCAATGTAACATTTTTCTGAAACGTCAACACCAATGCATGGTGTGTGAAAGATTGTGTCGTCACCGGATGCAGGTGTCTTCCGAGAGAGAATGTAAAAGTTTCCATATTGTGTTTAAATGCTATGACAACTAAGCATACGATATCTGTGATATCCATAATTTAAGCAGTTTATATCTATACTTTACCTGAATTGGTCATGCGACCAAACCAGCTCCACTCCTATGATGGAGATGTTTAACTCTGTTGTTTTTAGAGAATAAATACTTTTTAAAGCTACTAAGATGAACTTCATTATCAAGACTTAACATCTTAAACAACACATACTCAATGTGTGGTTATAAAAGTAGCACACTAATAAATGGTGGCATCGGTTAAACTCTATGAATCAGAGAAAGATCTTCAAGTAATTATAATAATAAACTCTAATAATTAGAGGAAGATCTTCAAGACATCAAAATAAAGCTGTAAAAACCAGAGAAAGATCTTCAAGAACTCAACGTTAATGTATCTACAATTTTGACTAAGTAACATAGTCCATCGAAATCTATAACATTTAATGAATGTTATACATACAAACTGATGAACTGGATCTTCAATCAACATCCTAGGAAACCCAAGGACTGACGTTCAACGCTTACAAAACATATCCAGGAAGCACTACATTCAACGGAAACTCGAACGATACATCGCTAACAAAACATCAAGAGAGAGAGGATGTGACGACATCACACAGAACCATATATAAGCTAAGTACAATTTTTTAAATTCATTCCAGTTTGGGCAATGAAGTGTAGTTATCACGAGTCGTTAGTCGATTATTACTGGGGTGAGTGGTTTGCTAATCTTTTATTTTCCTTTCATTAAAGGAAACTGTGTTCAACTCCGAATTCTCATCTATAATTTTTTCTCTCTTTGTGTTAATTCCTTTTTCTTTCAAAAATTTACAGGAAATATCTTTGTATTCGGTTTTCTTTCAGAAATTCTCAGGAAATGTCTTGGGATTAGTAACATTGTTTGGGGAATTTTATTATACATATGCGTTTACGCAGTGGACGTCTGTATTCGTATAGGTATTTTGATAGAATTGCAAGGGGTCGAAGAGATAGGAAAAGTAATACAGCAGTCATGACTCCCCCTGTGAGCCCCACCCCTGGACCTAGTGGCGTAGGCCAGACTAATCCTCCCCCAATTGTGACGCTTGTAAATGCCAGGTCAGCAATCCTTCCTTTTCAGGGTCGAGTCAATGGGTTCTTGCCTCAAAATGTGGAGTCATGGATTTCATCCGTCGATGCCAATTTAAATGCCAAACAAATCGTAGACCCTTTTGTACAATTACAAGAAGCTAAATGTTTTATAGATTTTTCGAAGGGGGATGCGAGTGCGTATTTAATTAAGAGGTGTTTCATTTCAAGAAGCAGTAACCTGGGATGATTTCAAAGTTAGGTTAGGCGCGGTCTATGGGGGTGAAGAAGCCTTGGATGTAGTATTAACGTTAAGAAATACACTTAATCAAGCCACTATGAATCGGCTTAATGTTATTGAGAGAGCAGCTCTCATAGCTGATAGGCTTAATGAATATCAGGACATTTTAGGTAATTCCACTAGGGTTACTAGAGATAACATCTCCGTGAAAGATTTTTTACGATTAATGTATTTAACTTGCATGACACTTATGTTGCCTGAAGCTTTAGTGCGGTGTTTTGATAAAAAGTTAACGCCTGCAAGTACGGAATTGGATGTATATAAACAGATAAAAAAACACATGTTCAAGTGTCCAGATCTCGATCCCGTGTTAACTCAAGTTTTTGCAAAGAATGAAACAAAGCCACAAACAGTGAACGTAGTTAATAATAGTCAAGTAGCGGGAATGACGTGTTATAATTGCAAACGTCAAGGTCACTTAAGCGCGGACTGCAGAACGAAATTCGGCTCAATTCATAATAGTTCGACACATTCATACAATCAGTGTTATTCGCGTAAGACACAACAGAATCCCAGAAATACACAGTCAATTCCACAGTCAGTTCCATATGGAAATAAAAAGAAAAATCCTCATTTTAACAATAAGAAGAAACAACCAAATGTCAATGCAGTTCAGAGTCCAAAGCAAACAAACACTTCTTCGAATATCGCTGAGCCTGGGTCGTCAAACCAGACCTCGCAAGGTCAGACTAATTTTCAGAATGTGCAGAGCAAAGCAAATACCACATAGTTAACTCCAGAGGGGAAGAGAGTGATGTTGGGTCAAGGTCATTCATGTCAACATCAATAGTATTGAATAATCAATTTAATGTTTTATCAGATAATTGTGAGACAATAGATTTTCCTATGAAACACACGGCCGAATTAAGTAAAACAGTGCATGCTCCCGTAGATTTGCAACGAATTCATACGATAATAAGCCAAAATGAGTTACGACCAACCTTATATGCTGTAAATTTAGAACACAAATCCTTTACGTTATTTTTTGACTCTGGTAGTCCACATAATATCATGGATTTGAAGACACATCATTTGTTGTTTTCGAACTTTCCGATTGAAAAATCCGGAGTTAGACTCTCGGGTATAGGAAATAATGAATTAAATGTCATAGGCATAACTCATGTTCAATTCAAAGTCGGTAAACGCACGTTTGCCGATACATTTGTTGTTGTACAAAACATTGATATGTATCCAGCTGTAATTATAGGATACCCATCTATGGGAAATCAAAACATTATCTTAGCCCCTGCCAAGCACGGCGTGTATATCAAAGGGAAATTCCATAAGTCTTCTAATACCTTAAAATCAGTTTTGGATAAAAAGGCGACGACAAATGTAACCGTAACGTACGTTGAAGAACCAATAACTTGTCTCACTAATAAAGAAATAATATACGCGACCCAGCAGAATTCTCGTTCACCAGTAATATCATCTTGCACGCAATCTATCGAGCCAAACGTACCTTCGAATTTAATAGTGCAAATAAAGAAAACATTACCGTGATCTGAAATATTAATCCTTTCCGACACTTTGAAAACTAACGGATTGTCTGTCACACAAGCTATTTATACAGTAGGCTCACATCAACAATGTAATATTGAAGTCTGTAATCATTTAAATAACACTTTAGTAATTCACAAAAATCAACATATCTTGGATGTAAAAGTTTATAAACATCGTATTCTTACCGTTACTGAAATCAATCACTCTCAATCAGTTGCGGATGAATCCCTTTTGCGATCTATTAAAAATAAAATCAATAAAGACATTCAAGACGAAGAAATTCAGCAGAAAATTTTTGAACTTTCAACTAAATATCATGATGTTTTTTCCACTACGGATGGATCCTTAGGAAAAACAGATGTGATCAAGCATCAAATAAGGTTAAAGGACAAGCAGAAAATTATCTATGTACCCTCGTACAGACTCCCTATGAAATTCCAGAATGAAATAAATGATGAAGTAGGTAAAATGCTAGAAGAAGGAGTCATTAGGAAATCAAACAGCCCTTATAATTTTCCTTTAATAGTTGTACCGAAAAAAGATCGAACATGGCGTATCTGCGTCGACTTCCGTCGTCTAAACGAGGAGACGATCACGGATCGATTCCCAGTGCCATGTACTGACGATATTTTGTCTTTGTTAGGTCAGAATAAATATTTTACCAGTTTGGACTTACTTAAAGGCTTTCACCAGATATCATTAGAAGAAGATAGTATCCCATACACAGCCTTCAGCACAGCCAGGGGACATTATGAATTTTTACGGATGCCTTTTGGTTTACGTTGTGCTACTACAGAGATTAAGACAACATAACTTAAGGGTAAAGATTAGTAAGTGTGAGTTTTTCAAAACAGAATTAATATATTTGGGTTTCATGGTGTCAAGCCAAGGTCTTAAAGTAGTCCATGATAAGGTGTCGGCTACACGTAATTTTCCCATACCTACTAATGTCAAGGGAATACAGCAATTTCTGGGTTGTAGTGGATATTACAGGCGTTTTATAAGCAACTATTCAATAATAGCCGCTCCTTTAACTGATCTTACGAAGAAGGGCGTAGATTTCATATGGTCTGAGCAACATCAACAGGCGTTTAATACCTTGAAAGATGAACTGTGTAGTTCTCCTATCTTAAAATTTCCTGACTTCGGTAAGGAATTCTTCATTGCAACAGACGCCTCAGACTTAGGAGTAGGAGGGGTATTGCTTCAGCAATATGATGAACAATTTTTCCCGATAGCTTTCTATTCTCGAAAATTGAGAACTTCCGAAAGTAAGCATGCAGTAATAGACAAGGAAGGGCTAGCTATTGTTAATTCATTAGTGCATTTTAAGTTCATAATTTACGGTTATCCCGTTAAGGTTCTTACTGACCATAAACCACTAACCGAGTTCTTTAAAGGCTTCAACCATAGCCCTAAACGAACTCGGTGGCATTTGATCATTCAAGATTTTGGAGCAAGAAATCGGGTATTTACCTGGGAAAGCAAATATCATTGTGGATGCATTATCACGCAACCCCGTGTCATCTTGTACGGAGCCTTTAGCTGAATTATTAGATATATCAACATCCATGCCTATTGTTAAAACGATATCTGAACAAGAAGATTTAGGCTGGAGCGCTGAATTGTTACAGACTGAACAAAGAAAAGATCAGAAAATAGAAACAATTATAAATGCTTTGAAAGGCAACCATAAGGAAAAGGGATATATAAAGTATAAGCAGCAGAATTATATAAGCAAAGATAATATTCTGTGTAGGACTGTGACAAGGAAAACCCGCAAAATACCACATGTAACTAACGACCAGGTAGTAGTACCAATCTCACTTATTTCCACTGTCCTGAATTGGTTGCATTCAAATCCATTACATGGACACCCGGGGTTCTCATTAATGTCACAGAAAGCCAAATCATTGTTTTATTGGCATACGATGCTTACAGATATAAAAAGACACATAGCTAATTGTCGCACATGTCAGGAAAACAAAGGGCATACGAAAACACCTGTCAGCCTAGGGGCTTATCCCGTGCCCAATCAACCCTTTGAAAGAATACATTTAGATTTGTTAACAGGATTTTACGAGTCAGACAGAGGAAATAAGCACCTCTTAGTAATTATAGATGCTTTAACTCGATATACAGAACTAATAGCGCTTAAAACTAAAACTGCGATTGAATGCGCTAGAAAGTTTTACGAGTGTTACATTTGTAAACATGGAATTCCACACATGATAATCTCAGACTCTGGTGGTGAATTTAATAATCACTTTCTTACCTCATTGTGTGAATTCCTTAGTATAAAGAAAATAAATACCATGATATATCACCCAGAGTCGAATGGGCTAGTGGAAAGAGCAAATAGGAAGATTTTAAATATATTAAGAGTAACACTAGGGGGATCAGACCCCAACTGGGATATTGCAATACCGGCGGCACTGAGTACTCTGAATCATTCATATCATATATCAATTAAAATGTCACCGCATGAAGCATTGTATGGTACCCCAGTTAGAACGCCTTTCCATGTATTAACGCCTACAACTAATCTATCAAATCCTTTAAAAGAATGCATAAATGCAAGTATAAGTCGATATGATATCCTTCGAAAGAATTTAGAAGAATCACAAATCTTAATGAAAAGGAATCATGATAAAATAGCGAAGCCAACTAAAACATATACCGTGGGTGATAACGTTTATATACAAATCAATGTGCGTAAAGGACTCAATTATAAACTAACACCTAAGTTTGAAGGCCCATTTAACATTTTGGAAACATTAACGGCCAATAGGTTGAGAGTTCAAAACGTATCCCAACCCACGGATGAGAGAATAGTACCATTGGCTCACATAAGAAATTAAAAAAAAAAAAAAAAAAAAAAAAAGAGGGAAAGAAGTGAGGGAAAATTTTTTTATTTCATGTGATTAAAAGTTTTCTTCTTAATACAGGAGTAATTACATATATTTTTCTCGTTATAGGTTTCCAAGATGAATTTTTTGTTGTTGTGAGTGATATTGTACGCTCAGACATTTTTCTCGTGTGGGATGAGCTCTAAAACTAAAAGTATAGATTTTAAATATGGCACTATAGTTGAAAGACAAGAAGACGTTTTTATTACATCGAGCAACGTAGTTGTAGAAGTGAATATGCAAGCAATTTTTCTTCAAGAAAATGATGTCACTAGCTTAAGAACCGCCATTTCAAGGTTTTCTGTCTCATTGGATGAGTTGCATAGAAGACATTTTCATTTGACTACAGAGAGTTTGCTTGGATCGACATTAAAAGTTGCAGAGATGCTATCTGATGACTTGAAAAATAAGACTTACGAGACAGGATCTTTGGCTTATGGCCTTTTGATGTGGACTGTAGGACACGAACATAAAGAAAGACGAAATCCGTTTATTTATGCTGCATTAAACATCTTTGGGTCTATTGCAAGTTTAGGTTTAGGAATTTCCAGTCGTCTTAAGATTAGTAATCAAAATAAGAAAATTTAGTTCTTGACTCATGAAGATGAATTGATTATGTCAGAACTAAGGAATCAGTTAGCTTCGATCAATCAAATTATGGATTTAGTAAATGAACATTCAAATAATATCATTCAGATTATGGAAGTACAGGATTTGTTGGCAACGTTAATGTATTATGATTCAAAGATAGATCACATACATAACAGAATTGCACATTTCATTGAGAAATCCAAGGATTATGTAGAAGCTATCACGTTAGCAACTAAACGTGTACTGTCGCCCCATTTGTTGCTTATAAATTACTTAAAGTTAATTCTGGAGAACGGAAGGGATAAACTAGGCTATGTTCCTTTGTTAGGCAAACGTAGATTAGAATTTTATTACAGCCTAATTACAGTAAGCGTTGATAATAACAAGATTAGTATTACGATTCCCTTTGATTCTTCTGATGCCTGGCAATCTTACAGGATATCACCATTTCCGACTTTCATGACGAATCACTCAAATCCAGTAATATCCAGTTTGACAGGACACGTATTGATTTCCCCAGACAAGGAAACATATA
>NC_090742.1:57095892-57110892 GCF_036898095.1 Palaemon carinicauda | reverse complement strand
CCTGGCTCGAGTATCCTTAAAATTTCTCTTAAGGATATCACATAATATCAGGGGACGTATATCTTGATATGACATATGGCGATCTTCACCCCGAATAGCGCTTTTGCTTCGAGGGGGAAGAGTGGCGAAACTGAAGGGGAGCCGTTACCAAGGTTACCCTTCCTACCGTACTATTACAAGGCTCCAAGATGGTGCTCATTTCTTTATTGGTAGCGATTTCGCAAGGTGGTTTTCGCTGTTATCTAACGTTCTTGATCATTCTTAATAGGATATATTATGCATTCTCCAGCATCTTCTGCCTCTGGAAAGTTGATTATTTAATCTTTACAGTGTATAATTTCTATCTCCTGCTTCACAGTGAAATTACTATAATTTAATGTGTTTTATGGAGCAGGGCCGGTCACCGGAGTCACCACGTTGGGCGCTGTCGTTCGTCACGCATGCTTTATTTATTCCGCAGAACAACATTCCCGGTTTTTTAGCTTTAATGAATTATAGCTATTTAGGCACAATTATACAAGTGAAGTTATGATTATACATACAAATTTCCTCTTCCTCTTCTGTCGATCGTTTACGTTAGTTTCGGTGATATAGGTAGCCGAGATCCCGCCCCGCGCTAAGCTACCTAGACTAAGCGCTTTAGTATATTTTCATACATTATCCCAGTTTACCCTCGTGTATCATTTCATCAATTCAACAGGAGATTCTATATCTCCTAGAATTATGTATATAACTCGATACTCATCTCCTGTGGAGATTTAAGGGTAATCCCTCCTTCTCTCTGAGTGTCGCCAAAGGCGACAACCCTACCTTGGTCTCGTCATGGAGTAGTACACTCCGTCTTGACTAGGCTAATGTTTCCTCTCTCCCACTCTTGCTGGGGAGTATCCCGGCTTGGGTTTTTGACAGAACCTCAGAGTATTCAGTCTTTATGCCGGCGGCTGAGCAGCAGGGTGAGTAGCACTCCCCTGCCGGCTTACAGTTGCCGGCTTATAGTTGCTGGCGTAGAAGGCAAAGCCTCCCTAAGCTGCACCTGAAGTGGTAGTATAATGCCGCCACCGTCTCCCCTGTGGTCTAGAGTACAAGTCTTGTTTCGGCAGACCCTAGGCTGAAAAATAGATATTCTTCTGCCGCCTAGGATGGCGCCGTTATTGAAACGAAGTTTCACCCCTGTTTGGAAATGGTGGCAATCCTGCTGCCTTCTCCTAACACTACATACAAGACCCTTTTCCTGCCCCTCTCTGTCCTTTAGCGATAGTCTAGCTATCAAAATTCTATGGCCGTCATCCTACATTCTCTCCGATTGCCGGGTAGATAGTAGCGCCAGACGGGTTCCTACATAGGTGGCCTGATAGCTGCTCCGACTATCCCCTACGGACGTAAGGCTTCGGGAAAGGTTGTGCCAGCTATGGCGGCTACCGGTGGGAGACCTCTTTTGCCCTTGAGTGTTCTTCAGTCCTCCCTTGGAATTCCATCCACATCCCTAAAACCGGCAGCGCCGGCAACAGATCTTGTTGCTGGGTGGAAGCTAGAATGATTCATTCGCCTCTTACATTTGAACCCTCATTCTGGAGGAGGACAGTAAGGTGAAATACCTACACCCTTATTTATTGTACATACATTAATAAGGCAGCCCTTTCAATCCATGCCTTCTCTCTTTCTGTCGGGTAGTGCCACCAGGTACTAACCCAGCCGGCGGTATGCAGCCGATTGGACCGGTACCATCAGGTACTAGCCTAGCCAGCAACATGTCGGCTGAACTACAGTATATGATTATACAGTAGCCAGTATATTTGCAATATAGTATATACTGCAGACAGAAAATTATAGTATAGATTATACAGTAGTTTATTTTTCCAACATACCCTGTGTATCCTTTCACAGTCTATTGTTGAGACCAATTCTATATTGAAGTGAAGTATTCCATCAATACACTTATAGTAATCAGTTTTATAACTTACCCCACAATATTAAAACTTTTAGAGAAGGGTTAGCATTAATAAACACTTATTCTATACACAGAGGTTAGAACCCTTCTCTTTTGAGCTCCCTTAATAAGGAAATTCTAATATTATTATTGAGGGAGGTCACAGCAATTGGCTGGATAGGAGGCACAAGTATGTGTCTTTCCTATTTCCTTTCTACATTACTATCCTAAGCTATTATGGTTCAAATATTAATATATTGCATAACCTGTTTATCAAGAGTGATAAACAACCACATACTCATTTATTTTTCCTTTCTTTACAGGAGGAGCCCAAAATGAAGTGCGAGGTGATCTTCTGTAACCACAGGAGTAGGAACTTCTGTGGTCACACCATGTGCAGGTCTCATGCCGCCTGCACTATTACCACCGAATCCTTGCGGCACTACGACCCTCAGAACTGCAAAGTCTGTTTGGCCATGATGGTCGAAGGTTTCAACGACCCAAAGTCAACGGAGTCGAGGGATGCAGCACGATAAAAGCTACGCAAGTGGGTACGAGGGTTACAGAAGAACTCTACGGGGCCATACCTACCTAACGACAGGATTGATTGATTTAAAGTTTTCAGGCATCCTGACATCTGAGGTCATTGACGCCGGTAACATTTAATTTATGTATACAAAAATAAAAAATAAAATAAAATAAAAAATAAGAGTATTCAATTAAAATCATAAAAGTTGAATGTCCTTAAAGTTAAATATTTTTCAGAAGACCTGCTTCTGAAATAAATCTAAAAATGCCACTTGCATGGTAGGACACATCATTTCCAAGAATCTTGGCAAGGATGAACCTGCCACCCTCACCTCGAGCCTCAAACAAATATCTATTCCTTAAGTTGTTATAATTGGGGCATTCGGTCAACAAATGCCTCACTGTTAGAGGTAATAAACAGTCGTCACAATAAGGTTGGTGTTGGCCCTTCAGCAGAAACGCGTGTGTCAACCGAGTGTGACCAATACGGAGACGACAAAGAGACGTCTCCCATTTTCGGGGCATCATATTATACCTCCAAGGAGATATGTCATTTGTTATCTCTCGCATTTTATTGCCATCTTGACTATCCCATTGCTGTTGCCATTTATTGCAAACCAATTTCTTGATGTCAGGTAAGAAATCATTACAGGGAATGGGATACCTTCTTGGCAGCAACTCGGATGCAGCCTCCTTAGCCAGTGAATCTGCCTTCTCATTCCCGGACACACCTACATGTGCTGGAACCCAACAAAATTGAACTGTTATACCTCTCCGTCCAATAATGAAAAGCCATTCTAAAATCTTTAAAACTAAAGGGTTATTAGAATTAAAAACTTCTATAGCTTGAAGGACACTCCTTGCATCACTAAAATTTGTAAAATTACCCTCCTTCTCCAACGCTATTTTCTCAATAGCGGTTAATATGCCATACAGTTAGGCAGTAAATATGGAAGCGGTCAGAGGAAGTGCACCTCTACAATTAAAACCATTACTATGTACTCCAAATCCAACGCCAGCATCAGATTTGGAGCCATCAGTATAGATAAAAGTTGATCCTCTATGTTCTTTAACATGTTCATTAAAAAGAGACCTGGCTTCTAGGTGTGACATATTCTTCTTATCTCCAATAAAATATTTACAAAAAGATATCTCTGGTAACTTCCATGGAGGCATTGATGATACCTTGAATGGAAGTACCTTATTTCTAATTATATCCAGACTATTTAATAATCGTTTCACCCGAAAGCCATAAGGTTGAGGAGATTTTGGGTGCAACTCAAAGTATGATGCGTGTCTTACAAGGCTTGCAGTCTGAAAGACTAGAGAGTTAGGGAGTCTTTGCAATCTAAACCAATACCGAATAATGGAAGACATTCAGTAAAGGTCTAGAGGTAACTCTCCAGCATCAACAAGGAGACTTGGGATAGGCGAGGTTTTAAAAGCTACAGTAGACAATCTAATACCTGCATGATGTATCGAGTCTAATATTTTTAATCGGCTTGGGGTGGCTGAAGAATATACCTCACAACCATAACTAATTTTGGAAAAAATCAAGGCCTTGTATAATTTTAGAATAGTATTGCGGTCTGCCCCCCATGATGTATGGGACAATACTTTTAAGATATTCAGAGCTTCAATACATTTAGCTTTCAACGCTTTTAAGTGAGAAACCCATGTAAGCCTACAATCAAATATCAAACCTAAAAATTTAGCTTCTCTTGCACATGGTATCTGTTGACCTTTAATGTATATATCCGGGTCTGGATGTACTCCCCGGATACGACAAAAATGGACAATGGTAGTTTTACTTGTCGAGAACTTAAATCCATTCATGTCAGCCCACTGGATAATTTTATCAATAGAGAGTTGAATTTTTCTCTCAACCATTGCCATTCTAGTGCCAGCAAATGATATTGAGAGATCATCCACAAATAATGTTGAGAGAACATCCTGGGGAATGGCTGAGGATATCCCATTAATTGCTAGTGCAAAAAGGGTTACACTCAGCACACTACCCTGAGGAACTCCTTCTTCCTGGCACTTACTCTCTGATAGAGTTTCCCCAACTCTCACTTGAAAAACTCTACGTGAAAGAAATGCCTGAATAAATAGTGGCAGCTCTCCTCTCAATCCCAATTCATGAATGGTTTTAAGAATACCATATCTCCATGTGGTATCATATGCCTTTTCAAGGTCAAAAAATACTGTAACATGGTGCTGTTTGGAAGCAAAGGCTTCACAAATAGAAGACTCAAGTCGTATCAACACATCAGTCGTTGAGTGCATTTTTCGGAATCCACATTGAATCGGTGATAAAATACCTTTCTTTTCAAGGTACCATATCAGTCTTGCATTGACCATGTTCTCCATGATTTTACATAAACAAGATGTCAATGCAATAGGACGATAGTTTGCTGCTAAAAACTTGTCTTTACCGGGTTTTAAAAAGGCTAAAATAATGCCAAGTTCCCAAACACTTGGGTAACTATGATCATGCCATATTCGATTAATAATACTTAAAATAAATAGCTTTGTATTAAAATGTACACGTTTAATCATTGCATATGGAATTCCATCGGGTCCAGGGGCTGTATCATTGCAATGAGCAAGTGCGGAATCAAATTCTCTTTCAGTGAAAGGAGAATTATACGACTCTTCCCTTCTTGTTGCAAAATTTAAAATTTTCTTTTCTTCAGTGCTCCTATACTGGTGACCAGGGGCTCCTTCACACTTGCTGGATACATTTGAAAAATGATTAGCCAGGGCATTGCTAACATCATTTGCTTCAGTTACATACTGGTGGTGGGTTGGGGGTGAATTTGCCAGCTATCCTTTTTATTTTCCTCCACACAGAAGATGGTGGTGTTCTACTGTTAATGGAGGAAACAAGAGACATCCATGACTGGCGCCTTGCTTCTTTCATGGCACGACGGAACTGTGCTCTACATTTCTTGTACATAATTAAATTCTCATCAGTTCTGCGTCTACGCAATCGTGTTAGAGATCTTTTTGTGGCTCTGTGGAGGGTAGCTAGTTCTGAAGACCACCACGGGACTGGTCGTCGTTTGAATAACCCTGTTGTTTTGGGAATTGAATTGACTCCTGCTGTATGGAGAGTTCCATTCAGTAAGTCTATGGCATCATCGATATTTTCAACTTGTCCTGCATCCCCCTCAATTTCACTTAGCTTACGAAATTTATCCCAGTCCGCCTTGTCAAGATTCCATCGTGACGATCCCTGTAAAGGTGGACCATTGTTGGTGTTTATTATGATTGGTGCATGATCACTAGTATGCCAATCATCTAATGTTCTCCAATCGAAGTCGAGAAGACAATTAGAGCTTACGATTGATAGGTCAATACATGACAAGGTACCTGTCTGGACATGAAAGTGTGTGGGCTCTCCTGTATTAAGGAGTCCCACATCTTCATTTTCCACAATTGATGATATGATATTTCCGCTTGTGTTTGCTAAAACATCACCCCACAAAGGATGTCTACCATTCAAATCTCCAAGTAAAAGAAAAGGTTGAGGGAGTTGTTGAATCACCTCCACTAAGTTATCATACAAAATGTTATCATTTGGAGGCAAGTACAGAGAACAAATTGTATATTTTCGCCCTATGTCAATCTGTACAACCACTGCCTGCAGAGGTGTACGAATAGACAGAGAAACTTGGGAAACATCTCGACGAACGTATATGAGACTTCCGCCATGGCTCCCCACTTGGTGATCATATGGTGTCCTATGACTAATATATTCGCGAGGACAAGGGGTATTATGATCAAGTTTGCTCTCCTGTAGACAAATAATTATGGGGGAATGCTCATGAATAAGGAGCTTGAGTTCTTCATATTTGGCCCTTAAACCCTGACAATTCCATTGCAAAATGGAGGAAAAAACTATGGTTTACAATTTGGTAGACCCCTTGGATGGAGTCTTCCCATTAGCAGTTTTTGATCTAACACTATTTTAAGGTGGTTTTATTAAAGAGGGTCTTGATAGATTGGGTTTAGCATTTATGATTTTCTTTTTGTCTTTTTTATCTGATTGTTGAGGTGGTTGGTGGACCTCCACTTGAATTTCCGATTTATTTAAATTGACTTCCAGATCAGAAATATCAACAGACAAATCATCATATTTATTTGACGTCGTAATTTTGATATTTCTTATGGAAGGGGGCGAGAGAGATGGAGGTCTCTCTCTTTTCCGATTAGTAGGTTTTGAGCTACCAGGTTTTTGCACCTTCCCCAATACAGGTGCACCTGGTAACTTGGTGTCAGGTGGCATCTCCATCAAATCAGGCAAGGACATGGCCTGGGAGAGGTTAGTACTATTGTTGGTAATGGGGGACGAAGGCTGTACAGAAATGGGCAATGACCCATTTTTAATACACTGTGGCAGAGCCTCAGAAGGCAATGTGATTACCTTGTCATGCAGTACTTTATTATCAGAGGTTGTATTTCTTTTCTTAGGATTACTGGCAGTGCTAGGTGGGGTTGCTGTCTCCTGTGGTAAATTTACCTTTGATTTTAAGGCCTTTGCATAGCTGGTTGATTTATTCAACAGTCTTTTTGCAGGTCCCACACTTATGTGTTCTAAACTTGATTCGTTTAGGGCAGCTTCCTCCAACTTATACAGTTCGCATCTCCTATCAGTTGATTTATGGTTCAAATTGCAATTTGAAAACCTGGCCTCAAGTGTACATTCTCCATGATAAGTTTTGGAGCAAATACCACACATTTTTCCATTTTTGCAAACTTTGGATGGGTGTCCAAATTTAAAACAATTAAAACATTGCAGGGGCTTTTGTTTGAAAGGCCGAACTTTAATCCTTTCATTTTCAATAAAAATATGGAAAGGTACATCAGCATCCTGGAAAGTAAGTATAATCATTGAAGTTCCAGGAACCTTATGCACTTTCCATACATTTAATGGACACATAGAAAGTATCTCCTCCTCTGTAAATTCATACAGGTCCTTATTAAAGACCACTCCCCTTCCATAACTAAAATTTAGATGAGGTTTCATTTCCAATGTAATTTCATCACTGCCTGTCTTTAAGTTAGACAGTATTGCAGACTGAGTCGAAGATTTGGCATGGATGAGATAACTATTCCTCCCAAAACGAGATATATCTCCAGGTGCTATGGTTCCTACTTTTTTTTGGATAAACTTACATATCTTAAAATAATTTCCTATTATCCCTTTAGGTTCAGCTAAGAGCCACATTGGTGGTTTGGGTTTTCTCTGTGAAGGCATGGGTACATTTCTATCTTTTTCAAACCAATCAGCAGGTTTGTACACATCCAATTCCTTTGGGACCTTATCACAAAGAGCTCCCATGATGTTAAATTCGTTAATTTTGATACTACTAATATTACTTATGGCATTAAACGCTTCATCATGACTTTCAAAAGATATCCAAGATTCCCATTTTTCATCTCCAAGTCTCATCCTTATTTCCTTTATCAATCCATAGCACTCAAATGCTCTATATATATCATCATAATTTGTCTCTAATGGGATTTGCGAAACATGAAGGAATCGTAGTTTCCCTGTGTTACCCAAATTGCTAGATTTTTTAACATCAGTAGAGTGGTCCTTTACAGTTCGAAGGTCGTCAACAGAATTTTCCTTAATTACAGTAGCAGAAGTCGTCAACAGTGCCGGGGGGGGGGGGGGGGGGGGGGGGGAGTCAGCAAATCCAGGGGATGGGGAGTCAGCATTTGAAGGGTCCATATTTAAGGTGGGATTTTTATGTTTTTTGTTGTTGTTTTGTTGGGGTACCTGCTTGAGAATTATAAGAAAGTATCATACGTTGGAAAGGAAATTTGTATTCTCCACAATCGGCACAATGAGAGTATACTTCCCAGATGGTCCACTCCATACCCTACCTGAAGGATAGCATCAAAACAGATATAGAGGCACAGGTGTAAGCTAAACCCGCCTGTTAGGACTGAGACCAAGGTAATATGGAATCATCCTCCCCATATCTGTAATGATGGGCTTCCGGCCAAAAGCCAAGAGTCCCACCTCAAGGATTGGATCCCCCTGGATTCCGATGACCCAACCCTTGAGAGTAGTTCTGCCAAAAAGGTCCAAACCATCTTTGGGATGGCTGAGATCTTCCAATAATCTCATATATAGCTTTGAATGCGAATACCTCCCAACCGTGATCCCTTCTCCCATTCATCTAAGCAGGCAGTAATAACGAATGTTGAAATATCCACGCCATTTAAATAAAATAGAGAAAAAAAAATTGATAAATAAATAAATGAACAAATAAAATAAATAAATATATATATATATGCATATATCTACATATATATATAACTAAGAAAAATAATAATCATAGAGATAGGACAGCAAGATGAAAGAAAGTTGATAAAATTAGGAGAAGGTCGAAGTAATATTAAGCAGAAGAAAAAGATGAAAGAGAGAAATTTAGATTCGAACTGGGCGAGCAATTTCCTGAAGTTCAAGAGCCCTCTTGCCCGTCACCAAGATTCAGCACGGGAATGAAATGCCGTGCTGAAGCTCAATGACTTCATCAAGGCATTCTCTCATTAAGAGGGTAACGACAGGATGCGTAGCTTGCTGTTCCCTAAGGCGGGTAGTGAAGCTGTCGTGCCCCAAACACGACCCGGACCTCCCTGCGTCCAGATTGCCATCGAGACCGATGTCAGTGAAGCGTTGCAAGGCATGGACATCCACCAAGAGGAAAGGATGTCTGAAGTGTCCATGCACACTGAGAAGGATCTCCTTAGGGATGATCCCGAGGAGGAGTCTACTCTGCATCCAGAAGAAGAAGTCGAGTTAGGGTCCCTTCCGCCTGTGCCGGCACTGGAGCCGACACCTTCTATGTCTTCTGCTCCTACCCCTACATTGGACAACATGAGCCAGGCAGTTTTGGCTCATATCACTGCACTGATAGAAAATATTCGCAAACAAGGCGAAGCAAGGGAAGCAAAGCTTGAAAAAGATCTCCGTGAAGCACGGATCGCCGCCTCCCAAGGGTCAGTCAAACGACTCAGAGTTCAAGACCTTCCTCCCTGCTCCGAGACAAATCCCTGGACGTACGTGAAGTATATGCCGATTACCAACGGCAAGCTCTACATCTCTGAGACGATGGGAGCCGTCCCCTTAGACGACATCCAGTTCTAGCCGAGCTTCAATGCTTACCCTGACTGCTTCATTCGACTGAAGCATGAGCCAGCGTCAAAAGAAGAGACGGAACCGAAGGAGGTCATGGTTTTCGACCACGACAAGGCACAGGCTCTCTTGTCGAGCAGCCTGAAGAAGGCGAGCTACACACACTCAAAATTGTCCGCCTTGAGCAAAAAACACCCTACCTTTCTTGCTCCTGCTTCAATAGCCTTCCCCTTTACGTCAAAGGCATATAAAGCTGTTGCCAAGGCAGTGGAAGCAGGCAAACCATGCCCTGCACTAGAGGAGTGTAGGCCTCTGTCATTAACCCTGCCCATGGAAGAGAAGGAATGAAATGAAGTCCACCTAACCTTCTCAGTAGGGAAGTTGGACGCAGAAATCGCGGGACGGCAGTTCAGCAAAAAACTCACTAAACTGTCAGACTTTCTCTTGCGCAGTGAGCAAGAGACAAAGGAGAGACTTGCTGCATCCCTATCCCTACAGAACAGCATAAAGATGTTTGCAGTCCAAAAAAGCACCCCAGACATGCTCATGGTCCCGTTCAAAATGCAAATGGCCGCCCTGGTGAAGGACTTGTACGCTTTTATGTAGGCTAGGAGAGCCTGTAGTGTAGCGAGTTAATGTTTGCTGCAGCAACAGTAAAACACGAACCCAGGAAGCTGATATCTTCCAACATCTGGGGTAAAGACCTCTTCCCAAATGAAGTGGTCAAAGAGGTAGTCGAGAAAGCCACCACGGAGAATAGAAACCTTCTCAGGGAAGTGGAGCATCTCGTCAAAAAGGAAAAATTCCCCGGATGCGGGTCCCCAACCTAAAAGAAAGGCGAAGAAACCTACACTACTCTCTCAGCCTGCCCAGCAACATCCTACAGTCACCATGACCACGGTGCTCCAAGTGGTTGCTCAACCACAGACCATATTCCAAGTGGTGCCTCAACAGCTGGTTGCCTAGTCACCAGCATTCAACCCAGGGTTTGAGAGGCAAACCATTACCTTTCATCCGAAAGGTAGAGGCTCCCAACAGGGCTCCTCAAGACATCCCTCACGAGGCAGGGGAGGACGCGGTCAGGGAGGTAAACCCTCCGGACAACCTAAGCAATGAGATACTTCAGGTAGGAGGGAGGCTCCAACACTTTAAGGATCGTTGGACCTTCGTTCCCTGGGCCCAGAGAGTAATCAAGAATGGAATAAGATGGAGATGGAACAAGTTTCCACAATCATTTCCTCAATTCTTCCAACACTCCACCCCCTTATTGGAAGAATATACCTTAGAACTCTTGAGCAAACAGGTTATAAGGAAAGCAAAGTCCATGAAATTCCAGGGAAGGCTGTTTTGTGTTCCCAAGAAGGACTCAGAAAAACTCAGAGTCATTCTGGACTTGTCGCCACTCAACAAGTTCATAGAGAACATCAAGTTCAGGATGTTAACCCTTCAACACATAAGGACCCTGTTACCCAAAGGGGTGTACACAGTCTCGGTAGACATGGCAGATGATTACTGGCACCTCCCAGTCAGCCGCCCCTTCTCCTCATACCTAGGATTCAAGTTACAGAAGAAAAAGTATGTCATCAGAGCCATGCCCTTCGGACTTAACACAGCCCCAAGGATCTTCACGAAACTTGCAGACACAGTTGTTCAACAACTACGCCTAGAAGGTGATCAGGTAGCAACGTACCTGGACGACTGGCTGGTGTGGGCAGCATCCAAGACGGCTTGTCTGCAAGCATCCAAGAAAGTGATCCAGTTCCAGCAACATATTGGATTCAAGATCAACTTCAAGAAGTCTCGACTCTCTCGAGCTCAAGAGTTTCAATGGCTGGGAATCCATTGGAACTTGAAGTCACACCACCTATCCATTCCCACAGGGAGGATGAGAAAGATCTGTCAACAGACTACTGAAATCCGACAGGATCTCAAGACGCCAACAGGAAAGAGTACTGGGCTCTCTCCATTTTGCAACAGTAACAGACCCAGTGCTAAAAGCACAGCTGAAAGATACGTCAGGAGTCTGGAGAAGATACGCATCAAACACTTGAAGAGATTTACAAAGACCGATACCGACCTTACTACGATCACTTCTCAAGCCGTGGTTAAAGGTCAAGAACCTAACAAGGACCGTGCCCTTGCATCCAACTCCGTCATCAGTGACCATCCACACGGATGCCTCGATGGAAGGATGGGGAGGTCACTCCCATCAAAGGAAAGGCCAAGGGACTTGGTCATCCCTGTTCAAGACCTTTCACATCAATATTCTGGAGGCCATGGCAGTCCTCTTGACGTTGAAAAAACTCTCCCCTCGCAAATCAGCCCACATCAGGCCGGTCTTGGACAGCGAAGTGATAGTGAGATGTCTGAACCGACAAGGCTCAAGATTGCCCCACATCAAGCAGGTGAGGTTAGCCATCTTTTGTTTTGCAAATAGAGAAGAGATGGCACTTATCAGCAGTTCACCTACAAGGGTTCTGCAATGTGACAGCGGACGCTCTATCCAGGCTAAAGCCAATAGAGTCAGAATGGTCCCTAGACGCAGACTCATTCTCCTTCATCTTGGAACAAGTCCCGAAACTGCAGATCGACCTCTACGCGACGAGCGACAACAAGAAACTACCTTCATATGTAGCCCGATACGAGGACCCTCTGGAGGAGGCGACAGACGCCATGTCCCTCGATTGGAACGAATTGCCCCTGATTTACCTGTTCCCTCCAACCAATCTTCTACTGAAGGTCCTCAACAAGCTGAGATCCTTCAAGGGAACGTCAGCTCTATTGGCCCCAAAGTGGCCCAAGAGCAACTAGTTCCCTCTGGTGATAGAACTGAAGCTGAGGCTCATCCCTCTACCAAACCCAGCTCTATCTCAACTGGTTCAGAATTCGACTGTCTTCGCTACATCACAGAAAACCAAAAACCTTCATCTCATGATTTTCTAGCCTTAGCGGTTAAGAAAAGATTTGGGATCTCAAAGGGCAGTATAGACAAGTCAAAGTCAACCAGAAGACAATACAAATTGCCTTGGAAAAAGTGGGTTGATTTCGTTAAAAGGCTGAAAGAAATCTCAATACACTCCTGCCTGTCTTTCTTCATCCACCTTCATGAACAAGGCCTGGCTACCAACACGATAACTACGTGTAAGTCAGTCTTGACTACACCTCTTCTATACGCCTTCCAAGTGGACCTGACGAACGAAATCTTTAACAAGATCCCGAAGGCATGCGCTAGACTTAGACCTGCAGCCCCTCCGAAGCCCATTTCATGGTCCCTGGACAAGGTCCTACACTATGCTTAACCTTGAATAATGAAGATTGTTCTCCTAAGGATTTAACCCAAAAAGTTATTTTCCTGTTCGCTATAGCCTCAGGGCTAGAGTTAGTGAAATAGTAGCCCTATCAAGAGACGAGGACCATATTCAGTTCACAGAAGCGGGAAAACTGAATCTCTTTCCTGATCCTACCTTTCTCCCCAAGAATGAGCTACCCACCAAGATATGGGGTCCCTGGTAAATCTGCCCTCTGAAGGAAGATGTCTCTCTATGTTCAGTAGAATGTCTAAAGGTCTATCTTCGAAGAACTTCAGACTTCAATGGGAGGACAGCTCTTCAAAGGAGAAACCTTGGGATCGAACTTATCCCTAAAACAACTGAGGGCGAAGCTCACCTGCTTCATTCGCAGAGCGGATCCTGACAGTACACCTACGGGTCATGATCCCAGAAAAATTGCATCCTCTCTGAACTTTTTTCAGTATATGGACTTCGAGCTTCTTTGCTCATATACTGGCTGGAAATCATCCAGAGAGTTTTATAAACATTAGGCGAAGCAACTGCACAAACTTGAGCATTATGTGGTGGCGGCAGGTAGTGTAGTAAAACCTGTCGTCTAGTGATGCTATGAACAGTGAATTGTTTGGGACTAACAATTCGGGTGAAAAGGTGTTGACACCTTCCAGGGCAATATCTTTTATGTAGGTGTCACCAACTGTCCAAATTTTCAGGTGCAAAATTATACAAAGGACACTTGTGCCATGTGTACATTGTACACAGTGTTGATAGTATCCAACATTTACAGAAAATTATGTTGATAAATTTTTCAATTTTTCAATTTCATAAGTGGCATTAATCCTTTTCTTCCCTTTCAGGTAAAAAAACTTTAACTTTACATGTTGTATGTATAATTCTCTTTTACATTTTGCACTTGTTATCCCATTTACTCATTTAGCCTAAATAAATGAATAAAAAGAGTGTAATTGCGTCTTTTTTACCCCGCAAATAGCGCAATAAAATGTAGCCAGAGTTCTTTTACCTATTTCCCTAAGTAAAACTTATATTATTGTATTAATAGAAACCAATAGATCTAGTTGATATTTATATTTGTTCCTACATATATACAAAGCTTGAGACTTTTTTTCTGTCTAGCATGACACTTCCTCACATTGTTCCATGATTAGTGGTAATGACGTATAATGGTAATGTCAAATTTCTCAATGGTGTGGATGACCAAATAAAATTGTCCCAAGGTTGAGGCACTTATCCAAATCCAAGTAATTCTCTGGTAAACTTACATCAGGAAGCAAGGCAAAAATCTATTTTTGGGTGAGATGGCCATGTCGTCCTGATGGACCCGCCCTCCTTTTCTAAGAAAAGACTTAGGCAAGATCCATCCCGAAATTACTATATCTGTAGCACCATGCTTGATGCTACAAGGAATGAGCGCGATCTTAGAGCATTGTAATAGTACGGGAGGAAGAGTATTATTATTATCATTAATAGCAAAGCTACAACTCTAGTTAGAAAAACAAGATGCTATAAGCACAAGGGCTCCAATAGGGAATGAGGGAAGGAAATAAAGAAATGTATAAATGATGGGCAACAAATTGAAAATAAATTATTCTAAAAACAGTAACCTCAAAATAGATATGTCATATACAAACTAATAACAACGTCAAAAAACAAATATGTCCATATATAAACTATAAAAAGACTCATATCAGCCTGGTCCAACATACAAAATTTTGCTACAACTTTGAACTTTGAAAATCACTGATTCAACTACCCGATTCGGAAGATCATTCCACAAATTGATAACGGCTCCCCTTCAGTTTCCCCACTCTTCCCCCTCGAAGCGAAACGGTATTTGGGGTGAAGATTGCCATGTGTTATATAAAGATATACGTCCCCTGATATTATGCGATATCCTAAAGAGAAATATGAAGGATACTCGCGCTAGGAGTTAGAATTCTAGAGACCTATGGTCAATTCTCTGGGAGTATCACTGGGGCCAAATATCCCTTAAAAATCTGCCTGATGGAACCTTAAAACAGGACGACATAGCCATGTCACCCAAAAAATAGATTTTAGGCTTCTCTACAAAATCTGTTATA
>NC_090742.1:56843392-57068392 GCF_036898095.1 Palaemon carinicauda | reverse complement strand
GACATCACTATAGCCAACTGCAGCAGTGTTTGCAATGTTAGTTCTCACATATCTAGGCATCTTGCACTTTTATTTTACCAGCTTAAAGAAAAACTTCACTTTGAACGTACACAAACAGACGTATGTTTTCACCTGACACCAAATATGTCCCATATCGACAGATAATGAGACATCAGAATATCAGTTCTTTCACTTTATTAAAGAATTGTTTGTGAATATACTTTACAGAGCCCCATACTCTCAGACGAGTACCTAGTAGTTCTTACAGCTTACCCCTCTGTCAATATACTGAATTGTTAGATTTTGTGGAAATCTCCAATGTCATGGGATTATACTGTCATCAATAGTTTTAAAACATGTCACTTTATCAGATTTAAGACAAGTTACCTATAACAGGGTTCAGTGAGCGAGCACCAGAATTTATGATAGTCATAGTACTCTTAAAAAGGTCATTAATCTCACTGTATGAAACATACACTTCAATATATTTTCATACAAGGATTGGGACACATATGAATCTCTCTCTCTCTCTCTCTCTCTCTCTCTCTCTCTCTCTCTCTCTCTCTCTCTCTCTCTATATATATATATATATATATATATATATATATATATATATATATATATATATATATATATATATATATATATATATATATATATATGCAGAAGAACCACAGGGAAAATGAAAATACGAAATATACGATTAAGTCCTAACTAGTTTCGTGATACTTCTTCAGTCCTCTGAAGATTGATTGATTGATTGATTGATTTAAAGTTTTCAGGCATCCTGACATCTAAGGTCATTGACGCCGGTAACATTTAATTTATGCATACAAAAATAAAAAATAAAATAAAATGAAAAATAGAATTAAAATAAAAAATAAGAGTATTCAATTAAAATCATGAAAGTTGAATGTCCTGAAAGTTAAATAGTTTTCAGAAGACCTGCTTCTGAAATAAATCTAAAAAGGCCACTTGCATAGTAGGACACATCATTCCAAGAATCTTGGCAAGGATGAACCTGCCACCCTCACCTCGAGCCTCAATCAAATATCTATTACTTAAGTTGTTATAATTGGGGCATTCGGTCAACAAATGCCTCACTGTTAGAGGTACTAAACAGTCGTCACAATACGGTTGGTGTTGGCCCTTCAGCAGAAACTTGTGTGTCAACCGAGTGTGACCAATACGGAGACGACAAAGAGACGTCTCCCATTTTCGGGGCATCATATTATACCTCCAAAGAGATATGACATTTGTTACCTCTCGCATTTTATTCCCATCTAGGCTATCCCATTGCTGTTTCCATTTATTGCAAACCAATTTCTTGATGTCAGGTAAGAAATCATTACAGGGAATGGGATACCTTCTTGGCAGCAACTCGGATGCAGCCTTCTTAGCCAGTGAATCTGCCTCTCATTCCACGACACACCTGCATGTGCTGGAACCCAACAAAATCGAACTGTTATACCTCTCCGTCCGATAATAAAAAGCCATTCTAAAATCTTTAAAACTAGAGGGTTATTAGAATTAAAAACTTCCATAGCTTGAAGGACACTCCTTGCATCACTAAAATTTGTAAAATTACCCTCCTTCTCCAACGCTATTTTCTCAATAGCGGTTAATATGCCATACAGTTCGGCAGTAAATATGGAAGCAGTCAGAGTAAGTGCATCTCTACAATTAAAACCATTACTATGTACTCCAAATCCAACGCAAGCATCAGATTTGGAGCCCTCAGTATAGATAAAAGTTGATCTTCTATGTTCTTTAACATGTTCATTAAAAAAAGACCTGGCTTCTAGGTGTGACATATTCTTCTTATCTCCAATAAAATATTTACAAAAAGATATCTCTGGTAATTTCCATGGAGGCGTTGATGATACCTTGAATGGAAGTACCTTACTTCTAATTATATCCAGACTATTTAATAATCGTTTCACCCGAAAGCCATAAGGTTGAGGAGATTTTGGGTGCAACTCAAAGTATGATGCGTGTCTTACAAGGCTTACAAGGCTACAGAGTTAGGGAGTCCTTGCAATCTAAACCAATACCGAATAACGGAAGACATTCGGTAGAGGTCTAGAGGTAACTCTCCCGCATCAACAAGGAGACTTGGGATAGGCGAGGTTTTAAAACTCCTGTAGACAATCTAATACCTGCATGATGTATCGAGTCTAATATTTTTAACCGGCTTGGGGTGGCTGAAGAATATATTTCACATCCATAACTAATTTTGGAAAACATCAAGGCCTTGTATAATCTTAAAATAGTATTGCAGTCTCCCCCCCATTATGTATGGGACAATAATTTTAAGATATTCAGAGCTTCAACACATTTAGCTTTTAACGCTTTTAAGTGAGAAACCCAAGTAAGCCTACAATCAAATATCAAACCTAAAAATTTAGCTTCACTTGCACATGGTATCCGTTGACCTTTGATGTATATATCCGGGTCTGGATGTACTACCCAGATACGACAAAAATGGACAATGGTAGTTTTACTTGTCGAGAACTTAAATCCATTTATGTCAGCCCACTGGATAATTTTATCAATAGAGAGTTGGATTTTTCTCTTAACCATTGCCATTCTAGTGCCAGCAAATGATATTGAGAGATCATCCACAAATAATGTTGAGAGAACATCCCGGGGAATGACTGAGGATATACCATTAATTGCTAGTGCAAACAGGGTTACACTCAGCACACTCCCCTGAGGAACTCCTTCCTGACACATACTCTCTGATAGAGTTTCCCCCACTCTCACTTGAAAAACTCTATGCGAAAGAAATGACTGAATAAATAGTGGTAGTTCTCCTTTTAATCCTAGTTCATGAATTGTTTTAAGTATACCATATCTCCATGTGGTATCATATGCCTTTTCAAGGTCGAAAAAAACTGTCACATGGTGCTGTTTGGAAGCAAAGGCTTCACAAATAGAGGACTCAAGTCTTATTACCACATCAGTTGTTGAGCGCATTTTTCTGAATCCACATTGAATCGGTGATAAAATACCCTTCTTTTCAAGGTACTACATCAACCTTACATTGACCATCTTCTCCGTGATTTTACATAAACACGAAGTCAATGCAATAGGTCGATAGCTTGCTGCTAAAAACTTATCCTTACCGGGTTTTAAAAAGGCTAAAATAATGGCTAGTTCCCAAACACTTGGGTAACTATGATCATGCCATATTCTATTAATAATACTTAAAATAAATAACTTTGTATTAAAATGTACATGTTTAACCATTGCATATGGAATTCCATCGGGTCCAGAAGCTGTATCGTTGCAAGTAGCGAGTGCGGAATCAAGTTCTCTTTCAGTAAAAGGAGAATTATACGATTCTTCCCTTCCTGTTGCAAAATCTAAAATTTTCTTTTCTTCAATGCTCCTGTACTGGTGACCAGGAGCTGCTACACTCTTGCACGATACATTTGAAAAATGGTCAGCCAGGGCATTGCTAACTTCATTTCCTTCAGTCACAAACTGACCATTCACTTTCAACACTGGTGGTGGGTTCAGGGTAAATTTGCCTGCAATTTTTTTTTATTTTCTTCTATACAGAAGATTGTGGTGTTCTACTGTTAATGGAGGAAACAAATGCCACCCAAGATTGGCGTCTAGCTTCTTTCATGGCACGACGGAACTGTGCTCTACATTTTTTGTATGATATCAAATTTTCATCAGTACAGCATCTACGCACTCTAGTCAGGGATTTTCTGGTGGCTCTGTGCAAGGCTGTTAATTCTGAGGACCACCACGGGACTGGTCGTCTTTTGAATAATCCTGTGGTTTTGGGAATCGAATTGATTCCTGCTGTATGAAGAGTTCCATTCAGTAGGTCTATGGCATCATCAATACTTTCAAACTGTTCTGCTCTCCCTTCGATTTCACTTAGCTCAGAAAATTTAACCCAGTCTGCCTTGTCTAGATTCCAACATGGCGATCTTTGCAAAGGCGGACCCTTGTTGGTGTTTATAATGATTGGTGCATGATCACTAGTATGCCAATCATCTAATGTCCTCCAATCAAAATCAAGAAGGCAGTTAGAGCTTGCATTTGAAAGGTCAATGCATGACAAAGTACCTGTCTGGACATGGAAGTGCGTGGGATCTCCTGTATTAAGGAGTCCCACATCCTCATTCTCCACAATTGATGAGATAATATTGCCCCTTGTGTTTGCCAAAACATCACCCCATAAAGGATGTCTACCATTCATATCTCCCAGTAAGAGAAAAGGTTGAGGGAGTTGTTGAATGACTCTGCTAAATCATCATATAAAATACTATCATTTGGAAGTAAGTACAGAGAGCATATTGTATATTTTCTCCCTATATCAATTTGTACAACCACTGCCTGCAGGATTGTACGTATAGACATAGGTATTTGGGGAACATCTTGACGAATGTACATGAGACTTCTGCCATGGCTCCCTGCTTGTTGATTATATGGTGTTCTATAGCTAACATACTCTCGAGGACTAGGAGTGTTAGAATCAAGATTACTTTCCTGTAGACATACAATTATGGGGGAATGTTCATGAATTAGGAGCTTAAGTTCTTCATATTTCGCCCTCAAACCCTGACAGTTCCATTGCAAAATGAAGGAGAACACTATGGATTATTTTGGAAGACATCTTGGATGAGGTCTTCCCATTAGCAGTTTTTAATCTAACATTATTACCTGTAGGTTTCTTCAGAAGTGGTCTTCTTATGTTGGGTTTTACGTTTGTGTTTTTCTTTGTAACCTTTTGATCTATTTGCTGAAGTAGATGGTGGACCTCAACTTGTATTTCTGATTTATTCAGTCTATCTTCTGGTTCATTAGAAACATCAACAGACAAAACATCAAATTTATTTGATGTCATAACCTTAACGTTTCTAATGGAGGGTGGAGAGAGAGATGGAGGTCTCTCTCTTTTCCTATTTATCGGTGGTGAGGATCTACCAGGTTTTTGCACCTTCCCTACCTCAGGTGCACCTGGTAACTTTGTTTTGGGTGGAACTTCTATCAAATCAGTCAAGGACATGGTCTGAGAGAGGTTAGTACTATTGTTGGTAATGGGGGATGAAGTTTGTATAGAAGTGGGCAGTGCCGGAGTTTTAATACACAGAGGCAAAGCCTTGGAAGGCAATATGCTTACCTTGTCATGCAAAACTTTACTATCATTAGGTGATGTATTTCTTTTCTTGGAGTTACTGGCAGCACTATGTGGGTTTGATGTCTCCTGTGGTATATTTTCTCTTGATTTCAGTGCCTTTCCATAGCTGTTTGGTTTTTTCAGTAGTCTTTTGGCATGTCCTACACTTATGTATTCTACACTGGATTTGTTGAGGGCTGCTTCTTCAAACTTATAAATCTCGCAGCTCCTGTCAGTGGATTTATGGTTTGAATTGCAGTTCAAACAGCTCGGCTCAAGTGTACACTCTCCATGATAAGGTTTGGAACAGATGCTACACATTTTTTAATTTTTACAAACTTTAGAAGGATGTCCAAATTTGAAACACTTGAAACATTGTAAGGGTTTTTGTTTGAAAGGTCGAACTTTTATTCTTTTATTTTCAATATCGATGTGGAAAGGCACATCAGCATCCTGGAAAGTAAGGATAATCATTGACGTCCCAGGAATCTTGTGCACTTTCCACACTGTAAATGGGCACATGGCTAGTATTTCCTCTTCTGTAAATTCATACAGATCTTTACTGAAGACTACTCCCCTTCCGTAACTTGAGTTTAGGTGGGGTTTGACATCTAACATATCCTCATCACTGCTTGTCTCAAGGTTAGACAGTATAACTGATTGCGTGGTTGATTTTGCATGGATTAAGAAGCTATTTTTCCCAAAGCGAGATATATCACCTGGTGCAATGGTTCCTACCTTTCTCTGAATTAGTTTGCTAATTTCAAAATAATTCCCATTACTCCCTTTAGGTTCAGCAACAAGCCACATTGGTGGTTTTGGCTTTCTTTGGGGGAGCATAGTTAAATCGATATCTTTCTCAAACCAGTCAGCAGGTCTATATACATCCAAACTGTTTGGTATCTTATCACATACGGCACCCATGACATTTAAGTTATTAATTTTGATATCATTGATGTTACATATTGCATTGAATGATTCTTCATGATTATTATAAGTTATCCATGAATGCCATTTTTCATTTTCAAGTATCATTCTAATTTCTTTTATCATTCCAGAGCATGTAAATGCTTTATATAGCATATCATAATCAGTATTTATTGGAATTTGGGTAACATGAAGGATTCTTAGTTTCCCTTTGTTACCCGACTTAATTGGTTTTAAAACATTAGTAGAGGGGTCCTTTATTGTTCCTAGGTCGTCAACAGAATTTTCCTTAATGGAATTAGCAGAGGTCGTCAACAGTGCCGGGGGAGAGTCAGCGTATCCAGGGGATGGGGGTTCGTTACTTGAAGAATCCATTAGATGAGAGAGAGAGAAAAGGGTTAGTTTTATGTACCTGCTCGAGAATGTTAGGCCATCACACGTCAAAAAGGAAATTTGCACTCTCCACTATCGGCACAATGAGAGTATACTTCCCAGATGGTCCACTCCATACCCTACCCGAAGGATAGCATCAAAACAGATATAGAGGCACAGGTGTAAGCTGAACCCGCCTGTTAGGACTGAGACCAAGAAACTATGGAATCATCCTCCCCATATCTGTAATGACGGGTTTCCGGCCAAAAGCCGAGAGTCCTATCCCAAGCATTGGATCCCCCTGGATTCCAAAGACCCAACACTTGAGAATAGTTCCGCCAAAAAGGTCCAAACCATCTTCGGGATGGCTGAAATCATCCAATACTCTCACATATAGCTTTGAATGCAAACACCTCCCAACCATGATACCTCCTCCCACTCATCAAAGCAGGCAGCAATAAAGGATGTATGAGCATCCCCGCCGGGGCTACAATGGATGTAGAAACATCCAAACCATAGGAGAAAAAAAAAAATTAATTAATATATATGTACATAATGTATACACATATATGAGGAAAATTTTTCTCATAGAGTTTGGAAAGCAAGACGAAAGAAAGTTTATGAAATTAGGATAAAGTCGAAGTAATATTGAGAAAAAGAAAAAGGTGAAAGAGAGAAATTTAGATTAGAATTGGGGGAGCAATTTCCCCAAGTTCGAGACCCCTCTTGCCCGTCACCAAGCTTCAGCACGGGAATGAAATGCCGTGCTGAAGCTCAATGACTTCATCAAGGCATTCTCTCATTAAGAGGGAGTCCTCTAAAGAAGTATCACGAAACTAGTCAGGACTTAATCGTATATTTCATATTTTCATTTTCCCTGTGGTTCTTCTGCATCTGAGCATCACGTTTTCCTGCGATTTTTACACATATATATATATATATATATATATATATATATATATATATATATATATATATATATATATATATATATATATATAAATATATATATATATATAATGTTCTGATTGACCTAGTTGCCGAGACACACCTCCAGAATGCTCACTGGGAGATCGGAAAAATGATTGCAATGCTTTGTCGACTCATTTGGCACAAATATTTGATTAGTGTAATCAGGGATATGTGCAGGACGTGTTGGGAATGTCAGACTTGTAAGGTTTCAAGGGAAGTGGTTGCCCCGCCGAACTTGAAAATAGTGACCTTTTCTCCTTTTGAATTGATTGTTATGGACCTTGTGAGTCTCCCAACAACCAGTACTGGTTTTATTGAGTGTCTGATGATAGTCGACCATTATTCCGAGTGGGTGATGGCAGTACCCATAAGGAATAAGAAGAGCATTATGATATGCCAGGTGCTTGAAGACCGAGTTTTTCCGGTTATTCCTTGTGTTCCAGTCTAGATATTGACTGATAACAGCCCTGAGTTTATTTCCCAGGAATTTACCGAGTTGTTGGATCGGTACAATGTTGTACATGTGAAAACAACTCCATATAAACCCTCTAGTAATGGTGCAGTGGAGCGGGTGAATCGTACCATTGGTGAGTTACTGAGGGTGATTTCTGGGGAATCTCGGAAATAGGACCAGTACTTATCCCAAGCAGTTCTCAACTACAACCATTCCCACCACACTGAGACTGGCTGCACTCCAGCTGAGAACATACTGAAGGGTGCTCACGATGTTGATAGTATCCTGTTGCTGGCAGCAGAAACGAGAGACCCATCGACTGGAGGACATCCTCGGTACAACCGTTTAAAGAGGGTTCTCTTGTGCTTAAGATGGTGCACCTGTTGGGACACCTTCTGACGAACAAGCTCATCACTATGTTTGAGGGGGTATTCCGTGTTACTAAGGTACACGAGAATAAGATCACCTATGAGCTGCAGAGACTGTATGATGGTGAACTAGTAAGAGCTCACCATATTCAGTTAAAGGCCTGGTTTGAACCTTCAGTTTATCTTATTAGGCACTTTCTCTGGTATCCGAAGGGTCCTAATCCTGTAACAGAGACTTGGAATAGTCCAGGACTCGTGGATGATAGTCCAACTTCCTCTGAAGTCTCTGAGAGTTCTGGTTCTAGTAATGATGGCGACTCCTATGGGGTAGCGAAATGTCACCGTCCTAATAAAGCTATTACTCAGCGTTAGCCCACTCTTAAGCCACCTATGACTTATGAGAGAAAAAAAGCACTGGATGCTTGGTTATATCCTCCAGAAAAATATGATGAGACTCCTGTATTAAAGCCTGAATCGTTTCGAGATCGTTTGGTCCTCGAACTGTGGGAGAACAGCCCCACTGAAATGTGTGAAACTCCAATTTTGTCTCACGAATCGGTGGTTCACTTTCCTGTGCCTGAATTTCCAACCCCCCAGTTCTTAGCTTCTTCTTTCCGAGAGGAAGGTGTCGTTCATCCTCCTGGGAGTTGGGAATTCTGGGAAGTTGCCAGTATTCCGTTATTGGAACTACTTTCTGTTGGCTCCAAGAGTCCCAGTCCAGATTGGTCAAGACCTGCTAGCTTAGAAAGTCCTGATTCTGAATCTGCAGTGTCTATTCAGCTTGATTATGACTTTCTCAACTTTTTGCCACCTGATTGTGATGACCGTCTGTCGCCTGAACATCCCACCTCTAATGGATTTAGTGCCCCATGGACTAGGTCAAAGGGTCCTGTTCCTGACCTACCTTTAGTTCAGCCTCGAGTCCTGGAGTGGAGGCCTCGTCTCACTGACCAGAAGAATACTTCAGAGAGGGAACTACCCTCCATTCCTGAGTCACCTAGGAATTCAAGCCCTTTTTGACATTCTTATGGTAGATTAAGACACCGGTCAGAGCTCGAGGCTGAAGTGGCACAGTTAGGTGCCTCTAACCTGAACGCTACAACACTGTTTGGGTCACCCGAAACACAACCTTCCCCTAAGTCATCGCCTGATTTTTCGGGATTTTTATTGTCCTCTTCTGACTCTACGGATTCTGTCTCTGGTTTACCTCAAAGAATGTCGATCACCCGAAAATACCAAATGTTATGCGAGGTTATTCATCGATTAAAGACACCCATCTTGTACCTGGAGAGTCGCCGGCTTAGCCTGTCTCCGATGCTGCGATAAATTAATAGGGCTCGCCAGCAGACTGCTGAATCCCGGCGCATGTCCCGAGACAGAATTTTGAGACTCAGAAGAAGAACTATAAATCTCCCACTAAATTAATCTTTGAACAGCTTTTGTAGGAAATTTTGATAATAATTAAAATTTTTTCATTAGTCATATTTTGATTCCCACATTGGGGTAGTTAAAAGGCTGTAGAATGGGACACGTTGTGTGAGGAAATCTTTATTTAGTCATGATTTGGGTAATGGTTGCAATAATTGTTGTACTGTAAATTGACTATGACCGTGATAGTTATATTAGATTCAATACATTTCTATTATCCTGTGAAACCTGTAGTCCAGGGTCAATAAGTTTTGTATTCTTTTAAATTGATTTTGGCAACAATTGTTTTTTTCTGGATAGTTTCATGACGGTGTAAACCTGTAAAACTGAAGTGTTTCCTGTAAATAGTGTCATTTATTACATTGTATGGTTATTGGAGCATAGTTGGAAGGGATGGATGATAATCTAATTTTCACTTGTAATGTACTGTATATCTATTGTTTCCTGGATTATCATCTATTCCTATCACATTTTTATTATGAAAGTGTTAAATAGTGTACTTAACCTAATGTAATACATATAATTTGATAAGTAGCTGAAGGGACGGATGATGAATTAAATCTATTTTAGTTGATCATCCTACCTTTTTATTGAATTTATTTTTGTAAGGTAAAAATTTTTCACTTGAATGTACAGAGTTTGTGTGGGTGTTGCCTTTTTTTGGATGGGCTGGAGGGCCAATGGGGGAGGGGGGGTGTGTGTGGAATGCAATGAATGATGGTTTGTGTCAAATAAAGCTTTATGGTTAGGATTGTCTGAAAAAAAACACTATTTTTTGCTTTTTTTTTATAGCCATCAAGTGCCCGCACAAAGAAGTACCTTAATTTGCTATTATTTCTTTTACCAGGTACTGACAGCAAGACCCTACACCCAGTAGGGAGACAAGTAGAAGTAGAATAATAGGAATATAGGCAAGATGAAGTTGTCAAAAGACAAGTTACTCAAGAACTGTTTTGTTATAATATCTTCCAATTTAGGAGCAAATGAAACTAGATTATTCTTCTCATTGACCAATGTTGTACCATCATAGTGTAATTGTTTTTTTTTTTTCATATATCGACACGTTTCCATGGATAGTGGTTCACATATTTGTCCCCAGAAATAGGTGAACATAAAGTGGCATAGAAAAGTTTTCAGTGGCAGCCTAACTTTTAAGTGTTGTCAATGATCAAACCCGGCTGAATGTTCATGCAGATAATGAACAAAAGTGTTGTGGAGTTCTCCTTTAAGCTTGAAGTTTTTCCTGTCATAAGACTGGAACTTTCTCTGAATAATATCTATATGAAATAAAAAGGCTTCGTCTTGATGTTAACAATAAGAAAATTTGCATAAAAACCAGATAGGGCTTTATCCTGAAAAAGAGCCCATAGTGATACATTTTTTGTGCGAGTGACTGCCAATGATTGTAGCTGCCGGAGTTGGCTGCTAAAAACATTTTGTGTCCGGACGCTTAGTGTAGCAGTAGTTTTGTTTGGTGAGATAGTTGGGCTACTCAGGCAATACACACGGTGGCGTTTATGGTGTGCTATAACATCTAGAAGTTTGTAGCATAGCATTAGGAACTTCTCAGGAATGATATAAACTTATTTTTTTTATTTACACAAAATTAAATATGTTTCTTGACTTACATGAAGACAGTATTTCATTCCTGTAACTTACACCTTTGTGTCCTCTTCTCAGCCAATAATTGTTTTTTTTTTTTAGTATCATTGTTTTTATTTGTACATGACCTGAAAACGACTTACCTTTGAATAATATAATGCAATTACGTTGATAGCTGCATCCCCTTGACCAGTATAAATCCATGGGTGGTGCCCAGTGCTCCGTTCTCTTGGCCTGTTACCTAGATTTTTGGGTATTCCACCGTTTTACCTTTTTATGTAGCGAACGTTGGAGTGTGGTCGGCATACAGACACTAGGCAGTTTGGGTGCTACCTGTGGCCACAGTCCACAAACCACTACAACGCATCCACGAAAAAACTCTCCCTGCTAGCTAGGCCCAACCTTTGTCCCACAAACATTACACACTCTTTCCTATTGGCGTCTTGATAGTCTCTTGACAGACCCTGCGATCTCCCTCCTCTTCCCTAAGGGAATGGAGAGATGGTGTGACCTCAGGTTCCAATGGATTTCCAGCCAATGAAACCCTTTAGCTGGAGAGAGTCGAGACTTCTTGAAGTTGATCTTGCATCCTAGATGTTCCAGGAACTGGATCACTTCTTTGGATGCTTGCAGACAAGCCGTTTCGGATGCTGCCCGCACCAGCCAGTTGTCCAGGTACGCTGCTACCTGAAAACCTTCTAGGTGTAGTTGTTGCCAGACGGCATCTGCAAGTTTCATGAAGATACTTGGGGCTATGTTTAGTTTGAAGGGTATGGCTCTGAGAACATACTTTATCTTCTGTAACTTGAATCCTAGGTAGGAGGAGAAGGGCCGACTGCCTAGAAGGTGCCAATAGGAATCTGTCAGGGTCCTTATGTGTTGAAGGATTAACATCCTGAACTTGCTGTTTTCTATGAACATGTTGACTGGCATTAAGTCCAGAATGACTGAGTTTGTCTGAGTCCTTCTTGGGAACACAAAACAGCCTTCCCTGGAATTTCATGGACTTTGCTTTCCTTATAACCTGTATGTTCAAGAGATCTAAGTTATATTCTTCTAATGCGGGGGTGGAGTGTTGGAAAAATTGAGGAAATGATGGTGGAGACTTGTTCCGTTTCCATCCTAGTCCAATCTTGATTAGGCAGTGGGCCCAAGGATCGAAGGTCCAACGATCCTGAAAATGTTGGAGCCTCCCTCCTACCGGAAGCATCTTGTTTCGATTGACCGGAGGGTTTACCTCCTCGACCGCGTCCTCCCGTACCTCTTGAGGGATGTCTAGAGGAGTCCCATCTGGATCCTTTACCTTTCAACCAAAAGGAATTGGTCTGCCTCTCAAACCCGGGTTTGAATGCTGGTGACTCGGCAACTAGCTATTGTGGCACCACTTGGAAGGTGGTCTGTGTTTGGCCCACCACTTGGGGCACCACGATCATGGTGATTGTGGGATGTTGTTGAGCAGGCCAAGGGGGAAGCCTAGACTTCTTCGTCTTCCTTTTAGGTTGGGGACCCGCATCCAGGGAAGACTTCCTCTTTGAAGAGATGCCGCACTTCTGGAGAAGGTTCCTATTCTCTGTGATGGCTCTCTCAACTACCTCCTTGACTACTTTGTTTGGGAAGAGGTCTTTACCCCATATGTTAGATATCAGCTTCCTGGGTTCATGTTTCACTGTTGCAGCAGCGAACACGAACTCCCTACAGGCTCTCCTAGCCTTCATGAAAGCATACAGGTCCCTTACTACGGTGGCTATATGCATTTTGGCCAGGACCATGAGCATGTCTGGGGTACTTCTTTGGCCTGCACACATCTCTATGCAATTTTGTAGGGATAAAGATGCTGCAAATGTCTCCTTCGTCTCTTGTTCCTTGCACGAGAGAAAGTCAGAAAGTTTAAGGAGATTCTCGCTAAATTATCGTCCAGCGATGTCTGCGTCCAATTTCCCTTTTAAGAAGGTTAGGTGGACTTCCTTCCATTCCGTCTCTTCCATAGGCAAGGCTAATGCCAGAGGCCTGAGAAAAGTGCAGGGCATGGTTTGCCTGCCTCCACTTCCTTGGAAACAGATTTAAATGCCTTCAACGTAAAGGGGAAGGCTATTGAAGCAGGAGCAAGAAAGGTAGGGTGTTTCTTGCTCAAGGCGGACACTTTCGAATCCGAATAGCCCGCCTTTCTCAGGCTACTCGACATGAGAGCCTGTGCCTTATCATGGTCGAAAACCATGACCTCCTTCGGTTCCATCTCCTCTTTTGGCATTGCTTCATGCTTTAGTCGAATGAAGCAATCAGAGTAAGCGTTAAAGCTTGGCCAGAACTGGATATTGTCTAAGGGGACGGCTCCCATCTTCTCTGAGATGTAGAGTTTGCCGTTAGTAATCGGCATATACTCCGCATACCTCCAGAGATTGGTTTTGGCGCAGGTTGGGAGGTCCTGGACTCTGGGTCGCTTGTATGACCCTCGGGAGGCAGCAAGTGGAGCTTCACGGAGCTCTCTCTCGAATCTCGCTTCCCTTGCCTCGCCTTGCTTGTGAATGTTCTCCATTAAAGCCGTAAGATGGGCCAGTGCCTGGCTCATGTTGTCCAATGGAGGGGTAGAAGCTGAAGATGTCGACGGTAACGGCTCCGGTGCCGGCACAGATGGAAGGAACTCTGACTCGATGTCATCAACTTCTTCCGGAAGTAGAGTAGACTCCTCCTCCGGATCATCCTTTAATAAATCCTTTTCAGTGTCCATAGACACTTCCGACATCCTTTCCTCCTGGTGGATGTCCATACTTTGCAACGCCTCACTGACCACCGTCTCGATGGCAATCTGGATGCAGGGAGGTCCGGGTCGTGCTTGGGGCACAATAATTTCACTACCAGCTTTCAGGAACAGCAAGCTACGCATCCTATCGTTCGGTAGGTATGGTCCCTGAGATTTTTTCTGGAACCCTCTTACCCACTTGCGTAGCTTTTCTCGGGCCGCATCACTTGACTCCGTTAACTTGGGGTCATCAAACCTTAGGTAACCAAGGTCCGGCAGATATTGCAGACTTGGGGGTCCCAGTATTGCAGGGTTTCGGTAATGATGGTGCAGGGGACTTGAGACATGCACGCTTAGTGACCATAGAAGTTCCTATTCCTATGGTTACAGAAGATCGCATCGCATTTCTTCTGGGATTCCTAATGTAAAGAAAGGAAAATTAAATGAGTATGTGATTGTTTATCTCACATGATAAACAGATATGCAAAATATTAATATTTTAACCATTATAGCTTAGGATAGTAAGCTAGAAAGAAATTAGGGAAGACTTGTGTATCGTTTCCAGCCAACTGCTGTGACCTTCCCCCGCAATATTAAGATTATAGAGTTTCCTGATCAGGGCAAACTCAAAAGAGAAAGGTTCTAACCTCTAGGGATAGAAAAGTGTACTACCACTGACCCTTCTAAAACTATTTATTATTATGGGGCAAGTATTAACTGATTTCTAATCAGAGTATTGAAGGAATTCTATTCTTTCAATATAGGATTGGTCTCGGCAAAAGACTGTGCAAGGATACACAAGGTATGTTGGAAAATAAATACTGTATAATATATACTATAGTTTTCTGTCGCCAGTATATACTATACTGAAAATATACTGGCTACTGTATAATCATATACTGTAGTTCAGCCGGCAAGTAGCCAGCAGGGCTAGCACCTGGTGGCACAGTCTGGCCAGCATGTCGCCGGCTGGGTAGTACCTGGCGGTACTGGTCTAGCCAGCATGCCTTTGACCGAGTAAGTACCTGACGGCACTGGCCCAGCCGACTTGCTGCCAGCTGCGTTAGTACCTGGCGGCACTAGCTGACAAAGAGAGAGAAAGCATGGAGTGAAGGGCGGCCCTATTAAAATGTATGTTTACAATAAATAAGGGTGTAAGTATATAACCTTACTGCCTTCCTCCAGAATGAGAGTTCAAATGGAAGGGGAGAATGCATCATTCAAGCTTCCATCCAGCCACAAGATCCGTTGCCGGCATTGCCGGTTTCAGGAATGTTGATGGCAGTCCAAGCAAGGACTGAAGAACACTCAGCAGCAGAGGGGTCTCCCAACGGCAGCCGTCACAGCCGGCACAACCTTTCCCGGAGCCTTGTGTCCACAAGGGAAAGACTGAGTGACTAAACAGCTGCTTATGTAGGAGCCTGGCCGGCACCGCAACCTACCCAGCAAGCGATGAGATTGCAGGACAACGGCCACGAGATTGCGATGGCTAAACCATCGCTAAAGGACAGAGAGGGGAAGGGAAAAGGGTCCTGTATCAAGTGTAGAAGAAGGCGGCAGGATTGCTGCCACTTCCACACAAGAGTGAAACAATGTTTCAGTATTGGCGCCATCCTAAGCGACAGAAGAATATCTATTCTTCAGCCTAGGGTCTGCCGAATCTATCAAGTGTAGAAGAAAGCGGCAAGATTCCTGCCACTTCCACACGAGTGAAACAATGTTTCAGTATCGGCGCCATCCTAGGCTGCAGAAGAATATCTATATTCAGCCTACTGTCTGCCGAAACAGGACTAGTCTTCTAGACCACAGGCGAGAAGGTGGCGGCATCATATTACCACTTCAGGTGCAGCTTAGGGAGGCTTAGCCTCCTATGCCGGCAGCTGTAAGCCGGCAGGGGAGTGACTACTCGCCCTGCTGCTCTGCTGTCGGCAGAAAGACTGAATACTCTAAGGTTCTGTTGAAAACCAAAGCCGGGATCTCGCCGGCAAAGGTAGGAGACAGAAAACCCTAGCCTAGTCAAGCCAGAGTAAACTACTCTAGGGCAAGACCAGATAGGGTTGTCGCGTATGGTGGCACTCAGAGGGAAGGAGGGATTACCCTTATATCTCCATAGGACACAAGTATCGAGTTATATAATTCTAGGAGATGTACTATCTCCCGTTGAATTGATAAAACGATACACGAGGGTAAACGGGGATAATATCTGAAAGTAAACTACAGCGCATAGGCTAGGTAGCCTAGCGCGAGACGAGATCTCGGTTACCTAAATCGCCGAAACTCTAACGTATATGATCGACAAAAGGAAGGGGAAATTATAAGTATAAAATATATATCTTTACTAGTATAATTGTGCCTAAATAGCTTTCATAATTTATTAATGCTATTACAACCGGGAAAGTCGTTCTGCTAACTAAATAACACATGCATAACGAACGACAGCGCCCATGGCGCCTCCGGTGACAGGCCTAGCTCCTTAACACAATAAATTACACTGTAAAGAATAAATACTCAACTTTCCAGAGGTAGAAGAAGCTGGAGATTGCATATTTAATCCTCACAAAAGCGATCAAAAATGTTAGATCAACAGGGAAAACCACCGTGCGAATTCGCTACAAAAATAGGAATGAGCGCCGTCTTGGATACTCGTAGTAGTACAGGAGGAAGGGTAACCTTGATAAGGGCCCCCTTTCTATTTTTCACCACTCTTCCCCCTCAAAACGAAAACGCTATTCAAGGTGAAGATTTCTATGTGTCGTATCAAGATATACGTCCCCTGATATTATGCAATATCCTTAAGAGAAATTTTAAGGATATTCGTGCCAGGAGTTGGAATTCTGGAGACCTAAAGGTCAATTCTCTGGGAATATCACTGTAGCCAAATATCCCTTAGAAAGCTACCTATAGGAACCTTCCATCAGGACGACATGGCTTGAGCCCAAAAATTCTTTTAGTTATCAACACATAATCCATTAACGCCCCTTCTACCACTCTTCCGTTTGCCGCTCTTATCCATGTATACTTGTCTTTAATATAACATGTTTTACTATTATTTTACGCCCTTCCGCATCAAAAGAAAGAAGACATAAATAACCCTATTCATAAACATTATCCTAACAACACAAAAACAGTTGACTCTCTTAACCACAACCCATGTTTCATAAATATTCTCTTTCAATCCTTTATAAGCAGCCCATGAGACGCCACCTGATCTAAGAGAATGCAAAGAAAACTTGCTAATGATAACGGACAGTGAAAAAGCTCTTTTAAACTCATCACGTAGATTTGAGTAATTTTATGTTGTGACTACTGAATGTTGTTAATCAATATTGCAGCTGCTCACTTACTTGGAATATACAATGAATATTAGTGGTTTCTCAATCCCAGCATATTCGTCGACTCATCAACGGGATTCTGAATGAGACGTCTATATTATAAGATACATTTATTTCCAGCTACATTACTGCTACTTCTGTCAGCAAGCTTTACAAACGTCTCAGCTCCGACTCGTGATTCTTGTATATGAAATACAAAATTAACAAATGAGCATCACTCTAAAAGATTCAAATTTCTTCTGTTGTATAAACGTAAGAGGGATCCCATCCTATCTTTGAGGTAACTTATACAGGATTCAATAATTTATAACATAATCTACTACACTCATCAACCCCGTTGAAACACATTCTATTAGGCAACATTACTTTCAATACACATAACACTTATTGTATCATACTACAAATTATACATAATACATAAGAGCCTCCTCCCCCTTAATTATACATTGTATAAAACTTTGCAAATGTAATCTCTCAGTGGGCTTCCCTCTATTAATCCTATTGGGAAGAACTCTTACTTCATCTAGTACATGAAAACCAGTTGTGCTGTTCTATATAACAAAAGGAACTTTGATACATGGAAAAACGGATTTTGAGCCAAGCAAAAAATCTATTTTTGGGAGAGATAGCCATGTCGTCCTGATGGAAGGTTCCTTCAGTAGCTTCCTAGGGTATATTTGACTACAGTGGATATTCCCAGAGAATTAAACTAAAGGTCTCCAGAAGTCTGACTTCTGGCGTGAATATCCTTAAAGATGCCTTTTAGGATATCGCATAATAACAGGGGACGTATTCTTGACAAACCACATAGCTATCTGCACCCCACATAGCGTTTATGCTTCGAGGGGGAATAAGTGGCAAGATAAGGGAGGAGCCATTACAAAGTTCTCCTCCTCCGTTACTGTTATGGGCACTCGGATGACGTCATACCCGTCGCCATCTTGGATGACGTAGCATCCGCCCGCCATTTCATTTCTTTTAGCGTTCGGCCAATACCTCCAGATACAGTAAGATAGGGAGGGAGCCTGCTAAGGCCTTTCCAAGAAAGGAGGGCGGGTCCATCAGGACGACATGGCTATCTCACAAAAAAATAGATTTTTCGTGTCGCTCGATATCCGTTTTTTTGGGCTCAGGTCATGTCGTCCTGAGGGAAGTTTACCAAAGCATTAATGTATCGTGGATTTCCCAGTTTTGCCTTCAACGTCCAGAAAATATTTCCTTGGTCTTTAGGACCTAAGAGACCTACGACAACACCGTTATAGTCGTTTCTGCTCAACATATATTATGTTAGTGCTTCCTGCCCCCTACAGGGAAGAGTCGAACCAGACTCAGGAAAAGTCTCGAAGTTGCATGTTACACTGAACCGTCCCAGCCGTCTAAGGGGGCATGCAGGCCTCATTGCATGTCGGTAGCCCGAGTTTGTATCGGGTCGGAACAAGTTGTATTTCAATGGAAAGGTTTGTGTAAGCATAGGAACAAAGGTATCATTATTGTTCAATACATCATGCAGAAGAAGGGTAGAAAAATACTCTCACAGTTTCTTTATTAAAATGTTTTAGGGAGAAAAAAAGATGCATAAAACCATCTTACATTTACTTAAATAAATAAATGAGGATGAGCATACATGTGAAAATGTAAAATTTGAGCATACATGTAAATAGTATAAAATTGTAATTGAGAATCAGTTACATAACATAGGCACCTTGACATAAACAGAAATATTTGTAGTACCTGAAAAGGAAAACTTGCCACACACTTCAATATCCGTATGGAATTGTAATGTCTTTCTGAGAATGTCTCAATATACACTCGTGTACAAGACACGCAGCACTAGTGTTCAGTGTATGTTATATCACCTTGGTATATTAGAACAGTCCATATCGCCATCACGATGACGATCACTACTCAGTTGTGCACTAGGGCCAACATATACACCCTTTAGGATTTTGTAAGTCCCATAAAATTCACTGTTCCTCGCAGCACTAAGCGGCAGGTTTTAGAACACTACCTGCCGCCACCACATATCGCTTGACTTCTTGCACTTCCTTCGCGTAGTGCTTAAAGAACACTCTGGATGACTTCCATCCAGTAAAAGAGCAAAGACTTTCAAAGACCATTAGTTGGAAGAAGTTCAGGGAAGAGGCGACCTTCCTAGGATCATGACCTGCGGGTGTACTGTCAGGATCCTCTCTGCGAATGAAGTAGGTGATCTTCGGCCGTAGTTGTTCAAGTGACAGGTTTGAACCCGATGTTTCTCCTTTAAAGTGTTGTCCTCTTCCGAAGCCTGAAGTTCTGCGAAGATAGACCTTTAGACTCTCCACTGGACACAGAGAGGCATCTTCCTTCAGAGGGCAGATTCTCCAAGGACCCCATCTCTTTGTGGGTAACTCGTTCTTGGCCAGAAACGTTGGGTCGGGAAAGAGGGTGAGCTCCCCCGTGTCAGCGAAGCTGATGTGGCCCTCTTCCCTAAATAATGCCACAATTTCAATAACTCTAGCCCGAGGCTAAAGTGAACAAGAAAATAACTTTCTTGGTCAAATCTTCCAGAGGGCAAGTTTTGTTGTCCAAGCCTGAGGCAAAATGTAGCACTTTGTCAAGAGACCATGAAATAGGTCTAAGAGGGGCCACTGGTCTAAGTCTAGCACAGGCCTTCGGCACCTTACTAAAGATTTCATTAGACAAGTCTATTTGGAAGGCATACAGCAAGGGTCTTGTCAGGGTAGATTTACACGTAGTGATCGTGTTGGCTGCTAAACCTTGTTGATGAAGGTGGATAAAGAAGGACAGGCAGAAATACATCGTGATTTCCTTCGGATTCTTTGCCTTGACAAATGTTACCCATTTCTTCCAAGATGACTCGTATTGCCTTCTGGTAGATTTTGACTTATATTCCTCCAAGAAGTCTAGGCTAATCTTCGAGATTCCAAACCATTTCTTTATGGCAAGGGAGAGAAAATCATGAGATGAAGGGCTCTGGTTTTCTGTGATGAAGCGAAGACAGTCGACTTCTGAACTTGTTGAGACAGAACTGGGTCCGGCAGTGGAATCAGCTTCGGTTGCAATTCCAGAACCAGGGGGAACCAATTGCTCCGGGGCCACTTGGGAGCCATTATGGCTGCCGTTCCTTGAAAGGATCTCATCTTGGTGAGGACTTTGAGCAGGAGGTTGGGTGGAGGGAACAGGTAAACCTTGGTCCATCTGTTCCAGTCCAGGGACATGGCGTCCACTGCTTCCGCACAAGGGTCCTCATACGGGGCCACGTATCAAGGAAGTTTCTTGTTGTCGCTCGTTGCGAAGAGGTCAATCTGCAGTTCCGGGACTTGACGTAAGATAAAGGAGAATGATTCTGCGTCTAGGGACCATTCTGACTCTATCGGGGCTATCCTGGATAGAGCGTCCGCCGTCACATTGCGGAACCCTTGGAGGTGAACTGCTGATAAGTGCCATCTCTTCTCAGCTAGGCAGATGATGGCTAATATCACATTGTTGAGTTGAGGGGATCCTGAGCCTTGACGATTTAGACATCTGACCACCACATCGCTGTCCAAAGACAGTCGCACGTGGATTGAGGTGCGAGGAGACAATCTCTTCAGTGTGAGGAAGACTGTCATGGCCTCCAAGATGTTGATGTGAAACGTCTTGAACAGGGAGGACCAAGTTCCTTGAGTCTTGCGTTGATGGGAGTGACCCCCCATCCTTCCAGCGATGCGTCTGTGTGGATGGTAACTGAGGATGGAGGCAGTTGTAGAGGCAATGACCTCTGAACTTGCTGGCCTCCGACCATGGCTTGAGGAGTGAACGAAGCCGAGACGGAAGTGGTCTTCTGAGATCTCTTTGAGCGTTTGATGCGTACCTTCTCTAAACTCCTAATGCATCTTTTAGCTGTGCTTTCAGCACTGGGTCTGTCACCGAAGCAAACTGGAGGGAGCCAAGAATGCGCTCCTGTTGACGTCTTGAAATCCATTTGGATTTGAGGAGTCTCTTGACAGACCTCGATATTTCTCTCCTCTTCTTTAATGGAATGGAGAGATGGTGTGACTGTAGGTCCCAATGTATACCTAGCCATTGGAACTTCTGAGCTGAAGATAGTCGAGACTTGTTGTCATTGATCTTGAATCCTAGATGTTCCAGGAAATGGATCACGTTCTTGGATGCTTGCAGGCATTCTGTTTCTGATGCTGCCCACACCAGCCAATCTTCCAGGTAGGCCATTAGCTGAACACCCTGTAGGCGTAGTTGTTGAACGATAGTCTCTGCAAGCTTCGTGAAGACCCTTGGGGCTATGTTGAGCCCGAAGGGCATAGCTCTGAAATTGTACTTTCTTTTCTGAAGCCTGAATCCTAGGTAGGAGGAGATCTGGCGATTCATCGGAATGTGCCAATAGGCGTCCGCCATGTCTATTGAGACTGCGTATGCCTTTCTGGGCAATAGGGCCCTTATATGCTGAAGGGTTAGCATCTTGAACTTCTTGTTCTCGATGAACTTGTTGAGAGGAGACAAGTCCAGGATGACACTGAGTTTGTCGGAGTCTTTCTTGGGAACACAGAACAGTCTTCCCTGAAACTTGATGGACTTTGCTCTCTTGGTCACCTTTTTGTTCAAGAGTTCTCAGACATTTCTTCCAGAACGGGGGTGGAGTGCTGAAAGTATTGTGGAAAAGCTGGAGGTGATTTCTTCCAGCTCCAGCCTAGTCCATTCTTGACGATGCTGTGGGCTCAGGGATAGAAAGTCCACCGATACCGGAAGAGACGGAGTCTTCCTCCTACCGGAAGGAACTCATTACTTCTTATTTCTGGAGGGCTTGCCTCCTCGACCGCTTGCCCCCCTTCCTCCTCTCCCTCTGGAGGGACGTCTAGAGGAGTCTCTTCCTGAGCCTCTGCCCTTGGCACGAAAGGTAGTAGACTGCCTTTCTTAACCCTGGGTTAAGGCTGGTGACTGAGTCACCACTTGCTGGTGCACCAGTTGGAAGGTGGGTTGGGCTTGTGCCACTAGCTGTGGCGTTGCGGTCACGGGAAGTTGTCGTTTTGGTGGGCGAGGTGGCAGCCTTGGTCTCTTGGATGTCTTCTTAGGCTGGGGACCCTCATCCGGAGAAGACTTCCTCTTTGCCGACATACCGCACTTCTGGAGAAGGTTCCTATTCTCCGTGGCAGCCTTGTCAACAATCTCCTTGACCAAGTCAGAGGGGAAGAGATCTTTTCCCCATATGTTGGAAGAAATAAACATCCGAGGTTCGTGTCTGACGGTTGCAGATGCAAACACGAACTCCCTGCATGCCCGTCGTGCTCTGACAAAGCTATAGAAGTCCTTTGTCCGAGTTGCCAAGTGAGTCTTGGCTAAGACCATGAACATGTCCGGGGTCCTCTGTTCCCCGGCCATTGTCTCCATGGACACCTGGAGAGAGAGAGAAGCAGCCAGTCTCTCCTTTGTATCCTGTTCCCTACGAAGTAGGAAATCGGATAGCTTGGGGAGGTTTTCGTTGAACTGTCGTCCAGCGATGTCGGCCTCCAGCTTCCCAACCATGAAAGTAAACTCGATGTCCTTCCAGTCTTTGTCGTCAGGTGGCAGAGCTAAGGAGAGGGGCCTACACTCTTTGAGGGTAGGGTAAGGTTTCCCCGCCTCCACTGCCTTCAGTACTGCCTTGAAGGATTTTCCCGCGAAGGAAAAAACCATGGTGTTGGGAGCAGAAAGGATGGGTGCTTCTTGCTTAGGGCTGGCACCTTGGAGTTGTTGTGGCCCTTTTTCCTTCTGGCAGCCGGCGAACAGCGCCTGAGCCTTGGAGTGGTCGAAGACGATGATCTCCTTAGGCTCCGTTTCTTCCTTGGAAGCAGGTTCCGTCTTGAGACGAACAAAGCAGTCAGGGTACGAATCAAAGTTTGGCCAGAATTCCACATCTTCGATGGGGATGGTGCCTAACTTGTCCGAGATAACTATCTTCCCATTGGTGATAGGCCTGTACTCGGCATGCTTCCATGGGTTGATCTCTGAGCAGGAGGGAATATCCTTGATATTGAGTCTCTTCTGAGACCCTCGTTGAAGCGACAGGCGGAGAATTTCCTTCTTAAACTCCGCGTCCCTCTGCTTGATCTTCTCGTCGAAGATCGCCATCATGGTCTGAATTGCAGCCATGGTCTCGTCCGACTTCGTAGGTAAGGGAGTGGACGAGGTAGAAGGTACTGGTTCCAGGGCAGGAGTCGACATCACAGAACGGGATGCCACATCCTCTTCTTCCGACTTCTCTTCTTGGCCATCGGCCAAAAGGTCCTTCTCAGTACCTTTCGACACCTCCGACATCCTATCATCTTCAATATGGATGTCTTTCATTGCATCCGAGACATCAAAGTCGATCGTCAGCTGGATGCATGGGATCTCAGGGTGAGGTTGAGAGATTACGGCATCCACAGATGCCCTAGGGAGCAACATGGCCCTCATGCGCTCGCTGGGAAGAAAAGGCCCCGTGGCGTTCTTCTGGAAACCACACACCCACTTACGTAGTTTCTACCGAGCGTTATCCCTTGACTCCGTAGACTGGGGAGTCTCAAATCCCTCACGTAACAGGTCCTTGCACGTGGTGCACGCCTGTAGGTCCCAATACTTAAGAGACCCCTTCGTAACGGAGTAGCGGGAGTGCGTACAGCACCTCAGATGACCGTAGAAGTTCCTGTGAAGCACGGTGAAAAACACGCTCTCGCACTGGACATACTCCTCCTGTAAAGAAAAGAGAAGAATATGAGTACATTGAAGTCTATCACGGTAGACTTAAAATCATATTGATTATAGTATTGAATGCTTTCTTATGTGTACAGTTAGGATAGGTAAGCTGGAAAAGAATTAGGAAAGACACATACTTGTGAATCCCTCCCAGCCAATAGCTGTGACCCTTCTCACTATTAATCCTAGGACATCATGTAGGAGGTCCGATGGAAGATATTGATCCAAGAGGGAGGACATTGTAAGCAACACCTACTTACGGGAAATTAATAGTGAGAATTGGAGGGGATGATAAACAATCAGCGTAGTGAAGAGGGAGAAGTCAGTCCCCCAATCCAGGTAGGTCTCAACAAGGGACTGCGCTTGGACGCACAGAGTATGTTGGAAAGATATCTCTTGTATAAGTGTATACCATATTTTTCTGTCTGAAGTATATCTTAATACTACAGATGTACTGGATATTGTATATTCTCATACAATAGACATAGCCGGCATGACGCCGGGAAGGCTAGTACTCAGGATAGCTCAGCTGGCACAGTCATCAGTACTAGTTAGGTTAGCAGCTCGCCGGCACGCCGCCCCAGTCATCCTTCAATGCGGCTGGGTAATGGAGAAGCCTTCTGTAATGCCAGTGGTCTGCCGAATTGCCGGCGACCCTTTGAACTTTCGGCGCGTCACCGGTTGAAGGCACACCAGCTCAGCCATCATACAATGTGACTGAGTAGTAGCCTATGCATACATTAGCCGGCAGAGTGAACTGTGACAGTGAGCTAATGGCTGGCAGACCACCAACCCTACCTGCCTTCTGCCGGCAAGGTTGGTGGCCTACAGACAACGAAGTGATAGTACCAGCCCATAGAGAGAGAGAAAGCAATGAGTAAAGGAAGATGAAGGGGTGGCGGCACGTCACCCCGACTCTGCCTTCCTCTAGAAGGAGGGTGCAAATGGAAGGGGAGAGCACACTAGTGATCAAGCTTCCATCCATTCGCAGCCATGCCAGTAGCAGTCTGACAGGGGCAGTGGATGGCAGTCCAAGGGAGGACCGAAGAACACTCTAAGGTAACTAGGAGGCCTCTGCCGGCAGTTAGGCTAGCCGAAACAGCAATCCCATAGCAACATATGCAGGAGGGAAACTGAACGATTAGACCCAACAGGCAAAAGACCTGGCTAGCCCTACAACCCGCCGGCACTCAGTGGGATTGTAGGACAGCGGACAGGGGTGTGATGGCTAGGCCATCACCAAAGGACAGAGGAGTAGGGCCAAGGGTCCTGTGAGGGGAGGGAGAGGAGCTGGTGTGACCCGGTCCCCATTAGGCAACATGGGAAGTCTGTTTCGGTACCAACGTTATCCTAGGTGTAGGAAGAGTACATTCTCCAACCTAGGTTAGTTTAGTGTAGTGAAGGGACTGGTATCAACAAACCGTCCCAAACTATAAAGAAACAGAATACCCATGATTGTCTAAGCTAGGCCAAAGGATGCGCATATCCTTCAGTCCCAAAACTCCAAACATAGGACTAGTCGCTAGACTACAGGGCGAATGGGGTTTCGGACCCCTTCAAATGCAGTCTATGGGGGCAAGGCCCCTTATGCCTACCAACCAGGTCCAATAGGAGAATACATTCATCCTAAGGGGGGAGCTGGCGGCACACGACAGGTACTCTGAGGTTCTGACCCAAACTCAAACTCATCAGCTATGGTTTGGATGGGGGACAGAAAACCCTAGCCTAACCCTACCAGAATGACAATTCACAGCAGTGATGGCTAGCATTGTAACCTTGGTTACCCGCAGAGGGAGGAAGAGATTACCTTATACATAAAGGTAACTGGGGATATTGTGTGAAAGTATACTAAAGCCACTAGGCTACTAGCCTAGTGGCATAGAGATCGACTACCAGATTCATCGAAACTCTTGTTACACGATCAGGGAAGAGGAAATCATATGCAATCCATATCTTATACGTATAATTGCCTAATATCTTCATTAACGTTAATTAACACCAAGAACACATATTATATCATGCATGAAAGTAACCTAAGGAATCTAGGCTAGAGGGAGAAGAAGCTGAAGATTGCGACATGATATCTAATATAGCAAAAGAACTGGGAAAAAACACCTGGTCGGGACGCTACAGCGAAAAGGAATGAAATGGCGGGTGGATGCTACGTCAACCAAGATGGTGACGGGTTTGACGTTATCCGAGTGCCCATAACAGTAACGGAGGAGGAGCACTTTGTAACGGGTCCTCCCTTATCTTGCCACTTATTCCCCCTCGAAGCGTAAACGCTATGTGGGGTGCAGATAGCTATGTGGCGTGTCAAGAATACGTCCCCTGTTATTATGCGATATCCTAAAAGGCATCTTTAAGGATATTCGCGCCAGAAGTCAGAATTCTGGAGACCTTTAGTTTAATTCTCTGGGAATATCCACTGTAGTCAAATATACCCTAGGAAGCTACTGAAGGAACCTTCCATCAGGACGACATAGCCTAAGCCCAAAAAATATGTTACTTACATTGGCCATCCTATGTAATGCTGAAATATTTATATAAATCTTTCAGCTGACAATGTTTGCTTGATACCATTTACATTACAAAATTCTTTAAACTCTTGTGAGGTAAATTGCAGAACATTATCTGTTACAATCTTTTCTAGAATACCATGTGTAAGAAAAAATTGCATCCATTTTTTCACAGTTGCATAAGATGTTGCTGTCTTTATTGGAATTAGTCTGGCCGTTTACTGGAAGTGTCTACAACTATCGAAAATAACCTAAAAAAAAAAAAAAAAAAAAAAGACATGCAAAATTTGTGTGCCCTGTTGTATAAGACAATTCATACAATTTCTATCATACAATTCAATATCTCTATCTACACATGGCCACCAGAAAAAAAATCCTTACAACAGACTTTGATCTAACAATACCTTGGAGATCAGCATGTATTACAGATAAAACCTTATTCCTCAGAGAACTAAGAATAACTACTCTAGATCCTTTCATGATACAAGCTTGTGTTACACTTACTTAATTCTAGATATCCTTATATTATCATTTTTACCCTCCCACAAAAGTATCCTTAGGGAATTAGGAAGAACTTCTCTCGATCCTTTCATGATACAACCTTGTGTTACACTCAGTTCATTCCAGATATCCTTATATTGTTTACAATTTTCTTCCTCTCCACATAAGTCCCTACCTGCTATTAAACTCTCTAAAACCTTACTAAGTATTATCATTATTATTATTATTATTATTATAATTATTATTATTATTATTAATAGCTAAGCTACAACCCTAGTTTGAGAAGGAAGATGCTATAAGCCCAAGGACTCCAACAGGGATAAATAGCCTAGTGAGGAAAGGAAATAAGGAAATGAATAAATGTGAGAAATAATGAACAATTGAAATAAAACACTTTAAATACCGCAACAGCATCAAAACAGATATTTCATATATAAATCATAAAAAGACTCATGTCACCCTGTTCAACATACAGACATATGCTGCAAGTTTAAACTTATGAAGTTCTACTCATTCAACTACATGATTAGGAAGATCATTCCATAACTTGGTCACAGCTGGAATAAAACTTTCTTGGTGTTGTGTATGTACCGCACAAGTTTCATACACATTGGTGTACTGTAACGGATCTGCTTTCTTATCTTGTCACTTGCTCTAACCTGCATTGTAAATAAACCAACCTGCGCAGGCTTGATAGCTCATGTTTAATTTCATTTAAATTTATGTGATATTCTTGTTCGCACATCTTGGTATTTAAGCTTGATGTCTGTCTAATAAAATTTAGTTGCATTCACCTCACCTCTCAGTTATCACCTAACAGCACCTTACAAATTGGTAACCCCAAAGTGTCCAGTTCAATCCTGCCTTTCCCCTCACTGCTGAGTTTTACTGTTTGATGATGCTGCCCTCTAACCCTAACTCTCCTAACGCCACACCCGTGAAAGTACCACCTTTCACCAGTATAGAGGCATTCACCTGGTTTCAGCATACCAAGTTCCAGTTCAGCATTAAAGGTGCGACTTGCTCAAGCACCAAAGCAGACTATGTTCTCGCAGCGACCACAGAGGACCATTTTCCGGAAATCTCAGGTTGACTTTGCGACCAAGGGGACACCTCAATAGCGTACGACGTCCTCAAAGCATACCTGCAGGAGCAGTACTGGCCATCACCAGCTGCCCATATAGCCAGGCATTTTCTGCTCTCAAAACCCTTTGGGGACCAAAAGGCTTCAACAGGGAAATGACCAATATTGCTCGCCTGCAACCTGCCGCAGACGGCTTTCCTCAGTAGGTGAACCTACTTTGTGTCTTTATGGTACGACACCTACTCTAACCTGTATGCACTGACATCCCTGATGTCAATACCTTACCCATGTAGGACCTGATAACCAAAGTCGACGCCCTTGTGGCAAGCCACTTCCCCACCTTCAGGACCTCCATCAACACATCAACACCGAAGCGGATGTGAATGCAGTAGGACAAACAAGTCCACCCCATGATATGGCAGAGTGGTGACAAAGTCCTACACTACCCACATATGCCACTACTCGCTAACGCCCCAACTAATGTCTTCTACAGCCACTTACTGACGCCCATTGGCTGAAGTTATGGTACTACCACTCTAGATTCAGGCTACTGCAAAGAAATGATCAAACGGTTGTCAGTGGCCAAAAAACCTATAAGTATGTCATTTATTGTGGCGATGGCCTCCCCTGCAACTAATCTTTTCTTTTTACATGATGCAGGTACAGACATGCAACTTTTGGTAGACAAGGGTGCTTACTTGTCATTCTCTTCTACCAAGGCCACTCTCCAGGATAAAACATAGTCTGTCTAAGCCTGGCGACATCCGCCTGGTAGCTGCCAATGGATCTGGGATCCCTACCCACAGGTTCGACAAACTTGCATTAACAATTGGAAGCACCAAGTATCAACAGAATTATATCATTGTTGACATCACATTACGAATCCTTGGCGCTGATTTCCTCTCCAATTTCTTCCTCCTGGTTGATGTTGCTCATATGTGGGGAATATGTTGTGTCGAAAGGAGATAAAAAGTGGGTGTAACAGAGGGGTGCGAAAAAATGGTTAAATGAAAATTAAAGGCATTCAAAGACTGGAAAGTAAGACAGGCACAGGCAGCAGACGAACAGTACAGATAACATCAAAAAGATTCCAAGAGGAAAGTAGGTATAGCTATTGGAAGAGCAGTAGAGCAGTTAAATGAATGGCTACGAACAAAAGAAGGAGAAAAAGTTTTCTGTAAGATTTCAAACCCAAGGAAAAGGCTAAGACAGGATTTGGGGCAACTGGTATTCATCAGGGATAGAGATAGAAATATATTGCATAGGGATGATGACATCAACAGAAGGTGGAGAGAATATTATGAGCAACTATTGAATACTGGAAATGAGAAAGGGGAGCTCAGACAAGCACAAAGGGTGGAATGGCCAGTGGTGGAAATACAGAGTACAGAAGTGAAGCGGTCATTGAGAACAATGAAGAATGGTAAAGCACCAAGCCCTTCAGAGTTTCATATTAAAATGGTCAAGATACTAGCTACAGAGGGGGAAGTATGGTTATTCATCAGGGATAGAGATAGTAATATATTGCATAGAGATGATGACATTAAGAGAAGGTCATTCATCAGGGATAGAGATAGAAGTATATTGCATAGGGATGATGACATCAAGAGAAGGTGGAGAGAATATTATGAGCAACTATTGAATACTGGAAATGAGAAAGGGGAGCTCGGACAAGCACAAAGGGTGGAATGGCCAGTGGTGGAAATACAGAGTACAGAAGTGAAGCGGTCATTGAGAACAATGAAGAATGGTAAAGCACCAAGCCCATCAGAGTTTCATATTAAAATGGTCAAGATACTAGCTACAGAGGGGGAAGTATGGTTGCTGGATTTATTGAAAGCGTGACATCATGGAATGCAATAAATAACTGTGGAATTAATTAACAGAGCATGGTTTGAAAGTGTTAGAGAGGGTACAAGATGAGAGATTAATAGACACTATAAAGATTGGGGAAAAGTGTGGATTCATGAGGGAGAGAGGGACTATGGATGTCATCTTTATAGTAAGGCAGTTAAAGGAAAAGAGACTAGAGGGAAACCAGAGGCTCTTCTGTACTTTTGTAGATTTAGATAAGGCTTATGACATGATAGCAAGATAAGTGATGTTGTGGTGCTTGAAAAAGAGAAGGTAATTAAGAAAGTTGCTAGAAAGGTAGAGATGATTTACAAAAGAACAAGAACAAAAGTAACAACAGCTGTTGGCAAAACAGAAACCTTTGAAGTTAGTGTTGTATTACATCAGGGGTCAGCATTAAGCCACTTTTTAATGGTGTTGGTTTTGGATGTGTTAAGTAAAGGAATCAGAAATGAATAATTGTGGGTTTTTTGGGCTCAGCCATGTCGTCCTGATGGAAGGTTCCTTTAGGCAGCTTTCTAAGGGATATTTAGCTACAGTAATACTCCCAGAGAATTAACCATAGGTCTCCAGAATTCTAACTCCTGGCATGAGTATCCTTTATATAACTTTTAAGGATATCGCATAAAATCAGGGGACGTATTTCTTGATACGACACATGGCAATCTTCACCCCGAATAGATTCTACTCTTTGAGGGGGAAGAGTGGCAAAATGACGGGAACTGTTATCAAGGTTACCCGGAGGATCCCCTCCCAGTACTACTACGGGGTATTATTCCTTTAAAAAGTAGCATTTAAGCACGGTGTTCTCCAGCGCTTCTCTCGGTGTTGTTACTTATTTCAAGGAATATTATCATGCAATCTCCAGCATCTTCATCCTTTGGAAAGTTTAGTATTTAATCTTTCCTGAGTATAATTTTTAGCTCCCTTCTCACAGTTAAATTAACATAATTTAGGTGTGTTAAGTGGAGCACTGACATCCCCGGAGGCGGCCATTTTAAGACCGCTGTCGCACGGCATAAATGCTTTATTTAGTTAGTAGTGCGATGTTCCCGGTATTAGCTATAAAGAAATTTTAGCTAGTTAGGCAAAATTATACTAGTGAAGATAGCATTACACATGTAATATTTCCTCTTCCGAATAAACGTTTCTATCGTGTACGCTAGGGCCTCGGTGGTATTAGTGAAGCCGAGATCCCCCACTCGAGTTCGGCTAGCCTAACTCGTTTTAGTATACTTAAGTAATGTTATCCCCTGTTTAACCTTTAATATAATTTTTATTAATTCAGTCAGAGATACATATATCTCCTAGAATTATTAGTATAATTCGATACGCTTCTCTTTTAGAGAAATGAGGATAAACCCTTCTTCCCCCCTGAGTGCCGCCATCCCAGGCGACAACCCTCTCTTCCATCATCGCCTTCGAGTAGTGCACTCCGGCTTGACTTGGATAGTGTTATACTGTCGATCTTCTTTGCCGGCGAGTACCCCGGACTTGAAATATATCAGTATACTCAGGGTATTTTGTCTTGTAGCCGACAATGTTATCGACAGTAGAATAGTCATTCCTCTTCCGGTTACACCGTTGTCGACAAAGGAAGCAACGCTTCCCTAGTCTACAACCGAAAGTGGGCAGTATAATTGCTGCCACCTTTCTCCCTTGTGGACTAGAAGACATATCTTATATCCGGTGATGTCTCAGGCTATGGAATCATCATTGCCCTGCTGCGCATGACGGAACCAGTATAGGAAGCTAGGCTTCCTTGATTTACAGCCGAAAGTAGGAGGCATACATGCTGCCACCTTTCTCTGTAAAATATAAGACCCTTTCCCTTCCCCTTCTGTCCTTTAGTGACGGCTACAAATATCCTTTGGCCGGTATTATACAATCATACCCGCTTGCTGGGCTGACTGGGTTACCAGCCGGGTTCCTTCAAAGGCGGTTAGGTTGCTGCTTCGACCAACTCCCTAACGTAAGCAAAGCTCCAGGAAAGGTTGAGCCGGCCCTGACGGCTGCCGGTGGGAAACCCATTAGACTGTTGAGTATTCTTCAGTCCTCTCTTGGACTGCCATCCACAAACCCTGTAACCAGCAGTACAGCCGGCAACAAAATTTGTGGCTGGATGGAAGCTAAAATCAATGTATTCCTCCCCTTCCATTTGGATTCTCATTCTGGAAAGAAGGCAGTAGAGGTAATAGTCCCTACACTCCTAATTATTGTACTAAAGTATAATAATACGGTAGTCCTTCTTTTCATTCTTTCTCTCTCCCTGGCAGCTAGTGCTGCCAGGTACAAGCCTAACCCGGTAGTATACCGGCAAAACTACAGTATAAGACAGGTACAAGCCTAACCCGGTAGTATACCGGCAAAACTACAGTATAAGACAATACAGTAGCCAGTATTCCTGCAGTATAACAATACAGCAGTTAGAAAACTACAGTATATAATGATACATTAGTATGAAATTTCCAACATATTCTGAGTATCCTTTCATAGTCCATTGTTGAGACCGATTAAAAAATGTTGAGGTGAAGTATTCCTTCAACATCCAGATGAATCCTAGATCATCGGGACACCAATGATTACCATTCAGTATTAATATTCTACAAGTGGAGGAGTTAGTGTTAGTATTCACTGACTCCAGCTCTGAGTACTAGAGTTATTCCACTCTGTATTTTCCCTAATAAGGAGATTAAAAGTATTAATATTGTAGGAGGTCACAGCAATTGCCTGGAGAGGAAACACAGATATGTGTCTTTCCTACTTCTTTTCTAGCTTACTATCCTAAGCTATTATAAATAATAGTAAATTATACTATTTTAAATATGTGTAATTATATCAGTGATATAAGTTGCCCTAAACTCATTTCACTCATTCTTTCCTTACAGGAGGAGCCTAGGGTGGAGTGTGCAGTCATGTTCTTGTATGAACTTTTGTGGTCACAAGATGTGCAGGTCTCATGCCCCCTGCTCCATCGCAACTGAAACCCTGAGGTATTGGGATCCGAAGGGTTGTACCGTCTGCTCGGCTCTGATGACCGAGGGATTCGGTGAAGATATTCCTGAGACTACGGAGTCAAGGGATACAGCAAGGGAAACTCTTTGGAGGTGGGTAAGAGGGTTCCAAAATAACTCTCCGGGACCTTACCTGCCCAATGAAGCTACGAGATGCCTTCCGTTCCCTAAGGCCCAATCCGACGCAGTTGTGCTCCAGGCACAGGTCAAGCCTCCCTTCATCCAGCTGACGATGGAGGCTGACATTAATAAGGCACTCGAAGGGAAGGACATCCACCAGGAACGGATGTTGGAGGTGTCTACTGACACCAAAAAGGATCTTCTGCAAGAAAATCCTAAAGAAAAGGTGGCTCAACCCCCACGGAGGAAGGATACGTATCGACGATAACGGTAGACCCTCAGTTTTCTGTGACGGCGTATCAACCCGTGCCGTCAACTTCTTCGGCCCCAACTACCCTTCTTGAACCGCTGATAGCCAAGAGCGAGGCGCTCCCAGGACAGCTTCAGCAGATGATGGAATCGTTCCGCAAGGAACAACAGGAGATTAGGAGGGAAGTAAGAGAAGTGAAACGCTCGGGCGCTTTCAAAGGCTCTCATAATCCTATCAAAGTCTCTGACTTACCTCAATGCTCCGAAACCAACCCCTGGAGGTATGCGGAGTATATGCCCATGATGAATGGGAAACTGTACATCTCCGAGAAGATGGGGGCCAAACCCCTCGAAGATCTCCAATTCTGGCCTAACATATTGGCATACCCAGAATGTTACGTGAGATTGCGGGATGAACCAGCATCTCATGAGGAGAGGGAACCGAAAGAGGTCATGATCTTTGACCATAACAAGGCTCAGTCTCTCTTGTCCAATACCTTAAAAGAAAGCCGGTTACACCAACTCTAAGGTTTCAGCTTTGAGCAAAAACCATCCTATCTTCGTTGCTCCTTCCTCCAGAGCTTTCCCCTTTTCAGTCAAAGCTCTCAACTGTGTGCTGAAAGCAGCTGATGCGGGCAAACCATACCCCGTGGTAGAGGAATGCAGACCATTATCTCTAGCCATGCCTACCTGCGAGAAGGAATGGAACGAGGTTCATCTAACCTTCTCAGTCTCTAAACAGGATCTGGAGATAGCAGGTCAACAGTTCAATGAGAACCTTCCAAAACTGTCATAACATCTTTTGAGAAGGGAACAGGAGACAAAAGAGAGACTAGCTTCCTCTTTGTCTCTTCAGAACTGAATGGAGATGTGTGCAGGCCTTTCCAATACCCCAGATATGTACATGGTCCTAGCCCAGACTCACATGGCTACCCTTGTTAAGGACATGTACGTTTTCGCTAAGGCTGGGAGGGCCTGTAAAAAGCATGTGTTTGCCGCTGCAACGGTCAAACACGAGCCCAGGAAGCTGATCACTTCATGTATCTGGGGCAAGGACCTCTTCCCAAAAGAATTGTTTCTAGAGGACATTGCAAAAGCCGCCACGGAGAATAGGAACCTTCTCCAGAAGTGGGGCATGTCTTCCAAGAGGAAATTATCCTCAGATGCTGGTCCCCAACCGAAAAATACGAAGACAAAGAAGCCACGCAGGCCTGCACAGCATCCAACCATGACCATGACCACAGTACCACAAATGGTAGCCCAGCCACAAACCACCTTCCAAATGGTGCCCCAGCAGCTGGTAGCTCAGGCGCCTGTATTCAATCCAGGCTTTGAGGGGCACACGACTACCTTTCACCACATAGGTAGAAGCTCAAGAAGAGGCTCCTCAAGAAACCCCTCAAGGGGTAGAGGAGGATATGGTCAAGGTAGCAAACCCTCTGGAACATCTCAGCAATGAGATTCTCCAGGTAGGAGGAAGACTCTTCCACTTTCGGGATCATTGGACCTTCGATCCAAGAGCCCACAGCCTAATCAAGAATGGACTCTGTTGGAAATGGAACAAAATTCCACCCCCTTTTCCTCAATTCTTCCTCCACTCCACCCCCTTATTGGAAGAATATACCTCAGAACTCTTGAACAAAAAAGTAATAAGGAAAACAAAGTCCATCTAATTCCAGGGAAGGCTGTTTTGTGTTCCCAAGAAGGACTTGGACAATATCAGAGTCATTCTAGACTTGTCTTCACTCAACAAGTTCATCGAGAACAACAAGTTCCGGATGCTTACCCTGCACCACATAAGGACCCTGTTACCGAAAGGGGCGTACACAGTCTCGATAGACCTGGCGGAGGCTTATTGGCACCTACCAGTCAGCCGCCCCCTCGCCTCCTACCTAGGATTCAGGCTACAGAAGACAAAATATGCCTTCACAGCCATGCCCTTCGGACTAAACATATCCCCAAGGATATTCACAAAACTTGCGGACACAGTCGTCCAAAAGCTGCGCTTAGAAGGCATTCATGTAGCGGCATACCTGGACGACTGGCTGGTGTGGGCAGCATCCACGACTGCTTGTCTGCAGGCATCCACAAAGGTGATTCAGTTCCTAGAACACCTGGGCTTCAAGATCAACCACAAGAAGTCTTGCCTTTCTCCAGCTCAGGAGTTTCAATGGTTAGGAATCCATTGGAACTTGCAGTCACATCGCCTCTCCATCACACCGAAAAAATGGGTTCCCTCTAGTTCTAGAACTGAAACTGAAGCTGTTCCCTCTACCAAACCCAGTTCTATCCCAACTGGTTCAGAAGTCGACTGTATACGCTTCATCCTTGAGAACCAAAAACCTACATCTCATGATTTTCTCGCCTTAGCATCCAAGAAAAGGTTTGGCATCTCAAAAGACAGCATCGACTTTATAGAAGAATACAAGTCAAAGTCAACTAGAAGACAATACGAATCATCTTGGAAGAAGTGGGTTTCCTTCGTGAAAACAATGAAACCGACAGAGATTTCAATAGATTTCTGCCTCTCCTTCTTCATCTACCTTCATGAACGAATGAATGAATGAATGATTTAAAGTTTTCTGGCATCCTGACATCTAAGGTCATTGACGCCGGTAACATTTAATTTATGTATACAAAAGTAAAAAATGAAATAAAATAAAAAATTAAAGAGTATTCAATTAAAATCATAAAAATTGAATGTCATAAAAGTTAAATATTTTTCAGAAGACCTGCTTCTGAAAGAAATCTAAAAATGCCACTTGCATGGTAGGACACATCATTTCCAAGAATCTTGGCAAGGATGAACCTGCCACCCTCACCTCGAGCCTCAAACAAATATCTATTCCGCAAGATGTTATAATTGGGGCATTCGGTCAACAAATGCCTTACTGTTAGAGGTACTAAACAGTTGTCATAATACGGTTGGTGTTGGCCCTTCAGCAGAAACTCATGTGTCAACCGAGTGTGACCAATACGGAGACGACAAAGAGACGTCTCCCATTTTCGGGGCATCATATTATACCTCCAAGGAGATATGTCATTTGTTACTTCCCTCATTTTATTGCCATCTTGACTATCCCATTGCTGTTGCCATTTATTGCAAACCAATTTCTTGATGTCAGGTAAGAAATCATTACAGGGAATGGGATACCTTCTTGGCAGCAACTCGGATGCAGCCTCCTTAGCCAGTGAATCTGCCTTCTCATTCCCGGACACACCTACATGTGCTGGAACCCAACAAAATTGAACTGTTATACCTCTCCGTCCAATAAGGAAAAGCCATTCTAAAATCTTTAAAACTAGAGGGTTATTAAAATTAAAAACTTCCATAGCTTGAAGGACACTCCTTGCATCACTAAAAATTGTAAAATTACCCTCCTTCTCCAACGCTATTTTCTCAATAGCAGTTAATATGCCATACAGTTCGGCAGTAAATATGGAAGCAGTCAGAGGAAGTGCACCTCTACAATTAAAACCATTACTATGTACTCCAAATCCAACGCCAGCATCAGATTTGGAGCCATCAGTATAGATAAAAGTTGATCCTCTATGTTCTTTAACATGTTCATTAAAAAGAGACCTGGCTTCTATGTCTGACATATTCTTCTTATCTCCAATAAAATATTTACAAAAAGATATCTCTGGTAACTTCCATGGAGGCGTTGATGATACCTTGAATGGAAGTACCTTATTTCTAATTATATCCAGACTATTTAATAATCGTTTCACCCGAAAGCCATAAGGTTGAGGAGATTTTGGGTGCAACTCAAAGTATGATGCTTGTCTTACAAGGCTTGCAGTCTGAAAGGCTAGAGAGTTAGGGAGTCTTTGCAATCTAAACCAATACCGAAGAATGGAAGACATTCGGTAAAGGTCTAGAGGTAACTCTCCAGCATCAACAAGGAGACTTGGGATAGGCGAGGTTTTAAAAGCTCCAGTAGACAATCTAATACCTGCATGATGTATCGAATCTAATATTTTTAACCGGCTTGGGGTGGCTGAAGAATATACCTCACAACCATAACTAATTTTGGAAAAAATCAAGGCCTTGTATAATTTTAGAATAGTATTGCGGTCTGCCCCCCATGACGTATGGGACAATACTTTTAAGATATTCAGAGCTTCAACACATTTAGCTTTTAGTGCTTTTAGGTGGGAAACCCATGTAAGTCTACAGTCAAATATCAAACCTAAAAATTTGGTTTCCGATACACATGGTATCCGTTGACCTTTAATATATATATCCGGGTCTGGATGTACTCCCCGGATACGACAAAAATGGACAATGGTAGTTTTACTTGTCGAGAACTTAAATCCATTCATGTCAGCCCACTGGATAATTTTATCAATAGAGAGTTGGATTTTTCTCTCAACCATTGCCATTCTAGTGCCAGCAAATGATATTGAGAGATCATCCACAAATAATGTTGAGAGAACATCCTGGGGAATGGCTGAGGATATCCCATTAATTGCTAGTGCAAAAAGGGTTACACTCAGCACACTACCCTGAGGAACTCCTTCTTCCTGGCACTTACTCTCTGATAGAGTTTCCCCAACTCTCACTTGAAAAACTCTACGTGAAAGAAATGCCTGAATAAATAGTGGCAGCTCTCCTCTCAATCCCAATTCATGAATGGTTTTAAGAATACCATATCTCCATGTGGTATCATATGCCTTTTCAAGGTCAAAAAATACTGTAACATGGTGCTGTTTGGAAGCAAAGGCTTCACAAATAGAAGACTCAAGTCGTATCAACACATCAGTCGTTGAGTGCATTTTTCGGAATCCACATTGAATCGGTGATAAAATACCTTTCTTTTCAAGGTACCATATCAGTCTTGCATTGACCATCTTCTCCATGATTTTACATAAACAAGATGTCAATGCAATAGGACGATAGTTTGCTGCTAAAAACTTGTCTTTACCGGGTTTTAAAAAGGCTAAAATAATGGCTAGTTCCCAAACACTTGGGTAACTATGATCATGCCATATTCTATTGATAATGCTTAAAATAAATAGCTTTGTATTAAAATGGACATGTTTAATCATTGCATATGGAATTCCATCGGGTCCAGGGGCTGTATCGTTGCAATGAGCAAATGCGGAATCAAATTCTCTTTCAGTGAAAGGAGAATTATACGACTCTTCCCTTCTTGTTGCAAAATTTAAAATTTTCTTTTCTTCAGTGCTCCTATACTGGTGACCAGGGGCTCCTTCACACTTGCTGGATAGATTTGAAAAATTATTAGCCAGGGCATTGCTAACTTCATTTGCTTCAGTTACATACTGGCCATTCACCTTCAACACTGGTGGTGGGTTGGGGGTGAATTTGCCAGCTATCTTTTTTACTTTCCTCCACACAGAAGATGGTGGTGTTCTACTGTTAATGGAGGAAACAAAAGACATCCATGACTGGCGCCTTGCTTCTTTCATGGCACGACGGAACTGTGCTCTACATTTCTTGTACATAGTTAAATTCTCATCAGTTCTGCGTCTACGCAATCGTGTTAGAGATCTTCTTGTGGCTCTGTGGAGTGTAGTTAGTTCTGAAGACCACCACGGGACTGGTCATCGTTTGAATAACCCTGTTGTTTTGGGAATTGAATTGACTCCTGCTGTATGAAGAGTTCCATTCAGTAGGTCTATGGCATCATCAACACTTTCAAACTGTTCTGCTCTCCCTTCGATTTCGCTTAGCTCGGAAAATTTAACCCAGTCTGCCTTGTCTAGATTCCAACGTGGCGATCTTTGCAAAGGCGGACCCTTGTTGGTGTTTATAATGATTGGTGCATGATCACTAGTATGCCAATCATCTAATGTCCTCCAATCAAAATCAAGAAGGCAGTTAGAGCTTGCAATTGAAAGGTCAATGCATGACAAAGTACCTGTCTGAACATGGAAGTGTGTGGGCTCTCCTGTATTAAGGAGTCCCACATCCTCATTCTCCACAATTGATGAGATAATATTGCCCCTTGTGTTGGCCAAAACATCACCCCATAAAGGATGTCTACCATTCATATCTCCCAGTAAGAGAAAAGGTTGAGGGAGTTGTTGAATGACCTCTGCTAAATCATCATATAAAATATTATCATTTGGAGGTAAGTACAGAGAGCATAATGTATATTTTCTCCCTATATCAATTTGTACAACAACTGCCTGCAGGGTTGTACGTATAGACATGGGTATTTGGGGAACATCTCGACGAATGTACATGAGACTTCCGCCATGGCTCCCTGCTTGTTGATTATATGGTGTTCTATAGCTAACATACTCTCGAGGACTAGGAGTGTTAGAATCAAGCATACTTTCCTGTAGACATACAATTATGGGGGATTGCTCGTGAATTAGGAGCTTAAGTTCTTCATATTTCGCCCTCAAACCCTGACAGTTCCATTGCAAAATGGAGGAAAAAACTATGGTTTATTTTTTGGAAGAGCTTTTAGATGAAGGAAGAGCTTTTAGATGAAGTCTTCCCATTAGCAATTTTTGATCTAATGCTATTTCCCGGTGGTTTTATAAGAGAGGGTCTTGATAAATATGGTTTTTTGTTTGTGCTTTTCTTGTTGTCCTTCTGATCCAATTGTTGAGGGGGATGGTGGACCTCAACTTGAATTTCTGATTTATTTAAATTGTCTTTTGGGTGATCAGAAACATCAACAGACAAAACATCATATTTATTTGATGTCATAACTCTAATATTTCTTATGGAAGGGGGTGAGAGAGATGGAGGTCTCTCTCTTCTCCTATTTGTAGGTGGTGAGGATCTACCAGGTTTTTCCACCTTCCCTACCACAGGTGCACCTGGTAACTTTGTTTCGGGTGGAACCTCCATCAAATCAGGCAAGGACATGGCCTGAGAGAAGTTAGTACTGTTGCTGGTAATGGGGGATGAAGTTAGTATAGAAGTGGGCAGTGTCGCAGTTTTAATGCACAGTGGCAAAGCCTTGGAAGGCAATATGCTTACCTTGTCACGTAAAACTTTACTATCATTAGATGATGTATTTCTTTTCTTGGAATTACTGGCAGCACTATGTGGGTTTGATGACTCCTGTGGTATATTTTCTCTTGATTTCAGTGCCTTTGCATAGCTGTTTGGTTTTTTCAGTAGTCTTTTGGCATGTCCTACACTTATGTGTTCTACACTGGATTTGTTGAGGGCTGCTTCTTCAAACTTATAAATCTCACAGCTCCTGTCAGTTGACTTATGGTTTGAATTGCAATTCAAACAGCTGGGCTCAAGTGTACACTCTCCATGATAAGGACTGGCACAGATGCTACACATTTTTTCATTTTTACAAACTTTAGAAGGATGTCCAAATTTGAAACATTTGAAGCACTGTAAGGGCTTTTGTTTAAAAGGTCGAACTTTTATTCTTTCATTTTCAATATCGATGTGGAAAGGCACATCAGCATCTTGGAAAGTAAGGATAATCATTGACGTCCCAGGAATCTTATGCACTTTCCACACTGTTAATGGGCACATGGCTAGTATTTCCTCTTCTGTAAATTCATACAGATCTTTATTGAAGACTACTCCCCTTCCGTAACTTGAGTTTAGGTGGGGTTTGACATCTAACATATCCTCATCACTGCTTGTCATAAGGTTAGACAGTATTACTAATTGCGTGTATGATTTTGCATGGATTAGGAAGCTATTTTTCCCAAAGCGAGATATATCACCTGGTGCAATGGTTCCTACCTTTTTCTGAATTAGTTTGCTAATTTTAAAATAATTCCCATTACTCCCTTTAGGTTCAGCAACAAGCCACATTGGTGGTTTTGGCTTTCTTTGGGGGAGCATAGTTAAATCGATATCTTTCTCAAACCAGTCAGCAGGTCTATATACATCCAAACTGTTTGGTATCTTATCACATAGGGCACCCATGACATTTAAGTTATTAATTTTGATATCATTGATGTTACATATTGCGTTGAATGCTTCTTCATGATTGTTATAAGTTATCCATGAATGCCATTTTTAATTTTCAAGTTTCATTCTAATTTCTTTTATCACTCCATAGCATCTAAATGCTTTATATATCATATCATAATCAGTATTTATTGGAATTTGGGTAACATGAAGGATTCGGAGTTTCCGTTTGTTACCCGACTTAATTGGGTTTAAAACATGAGTAGAGGGGTCCTTTTTTGTTCCTAGGTCGTCAACAGAATTTTCCTTAATTGAATTAGCAGAGGTCGTCAACAGTGCCGGGGGAGAGTCAGCGTATCCAGGGGATGGGGGTTCGTTACTTAAAGAATCCATTAGACGAGAGAGAGAGAGAAAAGGGTTAGTTTGATGTACCTGCTCGAGAATATTAGGCCATCACACATCAGAAAGGAAATTTGCACTCTCCACTATCGGCACAATGAGACTATACTTCCCAGATGGTCCATTCCATACCCTACCCGAAGGATAGCATCAAAACAGATATAGAGGCACAGGTGTAAGCTGAACCCGCCTGTTAGGACTGAGACCAAGAAATTATGGAATCATCCTCCCCATATCTGTAATGACGGTCTTCCGGCCAAAAGCCAAGAGTCCTACCCCAAGCATCGGATCCCCCTGGATTCCGAAGACCCAACACTTGAGAATAGTTCCGCCAAAAAGGTCCAAACCATCTTTGGGATGGCTGAAATCATCCAATACTCTCACATATAGCTTTGAGTGCAAACACCTCCCAACCGTGACACCTCCTCCCACTCATCAAAGCAGGCAGCAATAAAGGATGTATGAACATCCCCGCCGGGGCTACAATAGATGTAGAAACATCCAAGCCATAGGAAAAAAAAAAAAAAAAAAAAAAATATATATATATATATGTACATAATATATACACATATATAATGAGGGAAATTTTTCTCAAAGAGTTTGGAAAGTAAGACGAAAGAAAGTTCATGAAATTAGGATAAGGTCGAAGTAATATTGAGAAAAAGAAAAAGGTGGAAGAGAGAAATTTAGATTCGAACTGGGGGAGCAATTTCCCCAAGTTCGAGAGCCCTCTTGCCCGTCACCAAGTTTCAGCACAGGAATGAAATGCCGTGCTGAAGCTCAATGACTTCATCAAGGCATTCTCTCATTAAGAGGGCTTCATGAACGAGGCCTGGCTTCCACCACAATAACTGCGTGTAAGTCAGCTTTGACTAGACCTCTTCTTTACGCCTTTCAGGTGGACCTTTCAAGTGAAATTTTCAATAAGATTCTGAAATCATGCGCTAGACTCAAACCAGCAACCCCTCCAAACCTCATATCATGGTCTTTGGACAAAGTCTTGCACTATGCTTCGATTTTGAACAATGATGATTGTACCCTAAAGGATCTAGCACAAAAAGTGATTTCCTGTTCGCTATAGCCTCAGGGGCTAAAGTTAATGAAATAGTGGCCTTATCCAGGAACGAAGGCGATATTCAGTTCACAGAAAAGGGAGAACTGAACCTTTTTCCCGATCCTACCTTTCTCGCCAAAATCGAGCTGCCCACCAAAAGGTGGGGTCTTTGGAAAATATGCCCTCTGAAGGAAGATGTCTCTCTAATTCCAGTAGTGTCTTAAGGTCTATCTTCGAAGAACTTCAAACTTCAAGGAGGGACAGCTCTTCTGAGGCGAAACCACAGGATCAAACCGATCCCTAAAACAACTGAGGGCAAAATTCACCTACTTTGTTCGCAGAGCGGATCCTGACAGTACACCCGCAGGTCACGATCCTAGAAAAGTTACTTCCTCATTGAACTTCTTTAAACACATGGACTTTGATAGACTCCGCTCATATACAAGTTGGAAATCATACAGAGTCTTCTATAAACATTATGTGAAGCAAGTGCACAAGATAAAACACTTTATGGTGGCGGCAGGTACTGTTATAAAACCTGTCGTCTAGTGCTGCGATGAACAGGGGACTGTTTTGGGACTTAACAGTGTATTGGGTGAACAGGTATTAGCCCCTCCGAGTGTAATGCCTTTTAGTAAAAATCACTATGGTGGTTTTAGGACTGTTCCATATAGGTGCAGAATCTAACCAATAACGTGCCGTGTGAACATTTGTACACAGTGTTGAAACATATCCAATATCTAAGTGAAATCAGTTTAATTTCACAAAATTGAGTGGCATTTAACAATGAACTAATATATATATATATATATATATATATATATATATATATATATATATATGTATATATATATAGTATATATACATACATATCTATCTATCTATCTATCTATCTATCTATCAATATATATATATATATATATATATATATATATATATATATATATATATATATATATATATATATATATATATATATATATATATATATATATATTGATAGATATATATATACATATATATATATATATATATATATATATATATATATATATATATACCAACATGTTCAAATATGTAGGCTAGATTCTTTCTGATGATATATTTCAAATTGTTTTTATATTTTGTCTATAAAAATAAAAGGCTATATAAATGTATCTGCGTCTTATTCGCCCTTAAAAATACGAATAAAATTGTCCAGAGCCTTTTATTTTTCCTATAATAAAATCTTTAAGTAAGATCTCTGAAAGAACAACCTTGTAATCTCTACAAGTTCCCTCTTGTTCCAACAGAAATATAAACTTTGAAGCCTTATAGTCGAAGTCGACAATTTCCCTGTAGGGGTCAGGAAGCACTAAGTTAGTTCCAAACTTAGTGGATATGACAAATAACGGTAATATCATATATCTATAAGGTCTAGGAGACCATGTAAGGAACTCATTCAAAATGATATTTTCATAATAAAAAATTTTTTTTAACATACTTACCCGCTGGTCATATAATAATAGCCTTATGCTTCTGTCCACGGCAGAAATTCAAAACTCGCAGCAATCGCATAGATATGCCAGGCATACACTAGCGCCACCACGGAGCTAGGTCGAACTATCCCTTCTAGTATCAGATTTTCCATGCCCATAGGTCTCTAGAGGGGAGGAGGGTGGGATTTTAAGTTATATATAAGTATGTTAAAAAATTTATTTTATTATGAAAATATAATTTTTAAACATTCAAATTTAACCGCTGGTTATATAATAATAGCTGATCGACATCCTTGGTGGCGGGTCAGAGACCGCAACATTAATGGAATTCCACTTAAGAGTTTTAAAACAAAACTAGCTTAAGGGTTCGTACCTAATAAGGAAGCTGACTTCAATGGTTCTCTACATTAATAAGTCTGCTGTCCTTTGAGAATCAGTGATCCACCCAGGGGCCTGAAGAACTCTAGGAGCTGTCAAACGGTGAATAACCTCTCAGGACCTCAACTAATACCCTTGTTCCGGGCGCTCTCAAGGAACAAATGACTAACTGACTAAGTCAAAGATTGCGGAAGATTGTCCAACAATTTCCTCCAATCATAAAAAATATATACAAGTTCCAAGAGGGGAAAATGGTACTAGGGATTAAGGGAGTGTAGTGGTAGATCATTCACCTACTTCTGCATTTGCTGAAACGAATGAACCCAAAGTGTAGCAGTCCTCATAAAGAGTCTGGACACGTTTTTAAATAAAGTGATGGGAATACAGATTACTTCTCCAAAATGTTGTATTCATCATACTTTGCAGAGAACAATTTTGTTTAAAAGCCACAAAAGTTGCCACAGCTCTAACTTCGTGAGTCTTGACTTTCAGGAGCTTAAGATCTGCCTCACCACAGTGTGTGTGAGCTTCTTTAATTAAAAGTCTTATGAAATATGATAAGGCGTTTTTAGACATAGGTAAACCAGGCTTTTTAACCCCACCAAAGAGCTTCTGAACTGCCTCTTAACCCTGGATAGGTACGCTCCTCGGACACCCCTTTAAGGGTATACTCGGACGCGAACGACCCCGACGCAAAAAAAAATTCTTGAAAAATCAGGTTTTGCAGTAACCTCCTTTTTTCTTTTGCCAAAAAAAACTTCAATGAATGCTTAAAACAACTGTAAAGATAAATACTACTCATCTGCAGAAAAACTATTTATTATAAATATTTTAAAAAATTAAGTAGAAAAAAAAAAAGACCTGACATCAAAATTCATAAAAAAAAAGTTTATACATATATACACAAATCCTTTTAGGAATTGATTCTTGAATGTTTAGGACACATCTTGATGTATTTTGGATGAAGTCAGACCCATGGAGGTGAAGATCTGAAATGAGAAAAAAAGGGTAACTTTTTTTGGCCAAAAAAATTTGTCCAAATTTCATGAATTTTTTTGGGTACCCAAATGAAATAGGATGTGGCTAATTTTTTTAGGGAATAAACATATGTTATCCTAAAATAGAAATATGTAAAAAAATCTTCATTATTTTGTAAATTACATTTATATCAGGGGCCATATCTAAAGGTAATTATTTGAGTACTTAGAAATTTCGTAAAAAAATACATATATTTAATATATAATATGATATTTATGCAGGTAAAAATATACCAAAATATCACAAATTCTATAGGGAACAAGAATATATATAGATAGGGCAGCTTACGCTTCGGATATGTCCACAAAATGGCCGCCAACCACACTGACTCAGACTCCCTAATCTGCCACTTGAAATGTAGGAAGGGTATGTCAATTTCAAGGTGTTATTTACTAATCTAATTATTATTGGATATGCATAAAAATTGTATGGTGGGTTGCTGGATAATTGTCGATTATTTTACGACTATAAAATTAAAATTCTGACCCAAAAAAATTTTTTTGAAGGGAAATAAAATCGAAAAAAAAAAATGTAAAACAATATAATATTTTAGCTAAAAAAATTTGATGATATTCAATCAAAAAAAAAGTAAACAAAATTTTCCGACAAATAAACATCTAGAGGAATCATTACTTTGTGATAGTTCCTTAGTACGTAGTAATTTTGAAAGAATTGGGAAAAAACGAAAAAATGGCAATCACCGGAAAATCGAACCCATACCTATATATACGCCATATCTGGCTAAAAAAAAAGATAGGCATGGGTAGCCAGATCATCTAGAAACACTTTCCAACACTATAAAAATATAAGTTTTGCGACACTACTTGCCAATTCCTTACGGTAACATGACTAAGCAAAAAAATGCAAAACAAATAAAAAGGGGCACTCGCGGAAAAATGGCTAACATTCTAATATACGGCATTTCAGAAAAAAAAAATTCAGCCACGTGCTAGGCAAACCATCAAGGCACATTTTCCGACAAATAAACATCTAAATGAATAATTACTCTGTGATAGTTCCTTAGTACGTAGTAATTTTGAAAGAAATGGGAAAAAACGAAAAAATGGCAATCACAGGAAAATCGAACACATACCTATATATACGCCATATCTGGCTAAAAAAAGAAGATAGGCATGGGTAGCCAGATCATCTAGAAACACTTTCCAACACTATAAAATTATAAGTTTTGCGACACTACTTGCCAATTCCTTACGGTAACATGACTAAGCAAAAAAATGCAAAACAAATAAAAAGGGGCACTCGTGGAAAAATGGCCATTCTAATATACGGCATTTCAGAAAAAAAAAAATTCAGCCACGTGCTAGGCAAACCATCAAGGCACATTTTCCGACAAATAAACATATAAATGAAATATTACTCTGTGATAGTTCCTTAGTACGTAGTAATTTTGAAAAAAATGGGAAAAAACGAAAAAATGGCAATCACAGGAAAATCGAACACATACTTATATATACGCCATATCTGGCTAAAAAAAAAATAGGCATGGGTAGCCAGATCATCTAGAAACACTTTCCAACACTATAAAAATATAAGTTTTGCGACACTACTTGCCAATTCCTTACGGTAACATGACTAAGCAAAAAAATGCAAAACAAATAAAAAGGGGCACTCGCGGAAAAATGCCCAACATTCTAATATACGGCATCTCAGATAAAAAAAAAAAGACATGCACGTGTTAGCCCAACCATCAAGGCACACTTTCTAACACATAAACATGAAAAAAAAATCAATAATATACGGCAATTCCTTACTACGTAGTAAATTTTTACAAATATTGAAAAAAAACAGAAATTGGCAACCGCAGTTAAATACCCAATATACCAATAACTACGTCGTATCTGACAAAAAAAAAATCACGCATGGGTAGCCAGATCATCTAGACACACTTTCCAACACTAAAAAAGCAAAAGTTTTACGATACTATTTCGCAATATCTTACGGAAAAATGACTTGGCAAAAAAATGAAAAAAAATGAAAAAGGGACACTCGCGGTAAAATGCCCGATATTCTAATATACGGCATCTCAGATAAAAAAAAAGACATGCACGTGTTAGCCCAACCATCAAGGCACACTTTCTAACACATAAACATGAAAAAAAAATGAATAATATACGGCAATTCCTTACTACGTAGTAATTTTTACAAATATTGAAAAAAACAGAAATTGGTAACCGCAGTTAAATACCCAATATACCAATAACTACGTCGTATCTGACAAAAACAAAGTCATGCATGGGTAGCCAGATCATCTAGACACACTTTCCAACACTAAACAAGCAAAAGTTTTACGACCCTATTTGGCAATATCTTACGGAAAAATGACTTGGCAAAAAAATGAAAAAAAAATGAAAAAGGGGCACTCGCGGTAAAATGGTCCTCGTGGTGATGAACGACATTTTAACTAAAAAAAAAATCATGCACATGGTAGCCAAACAATCCACCAAGACTTTCCACAACTGATAACCTATACAAGTTGCACCATTCTACGACAATTTCATAATACGTAATAACTTTGATAATTATGCAAACTACCTTAGAAGGGTAAACTCGGTCGCGCTCGACCCCGACGCGTCTCAGAAATCGGGGAAGGAGTACAGCTACAGCAATGCACATCTGGACACTACTAGAGCGTGTAGGGGAGACACCTCCTGCAGGTCGATCACCCACAAATTCAGTCACGGGGGTGAGTCACGTGAGAAAAACCTGTTTTTTTTTGACGCTCGGGGTCGCAAACGACCCATCGTACCTATCCAGGGTTAAACCTTTAGTCCTGTCTAAATAGAACCTTAGTGCTCTAACAGGACAAAGAACCTTCTCCAGCTCCTCACCCACCAAATCAGAGAGGTTAGCAATTTCAAAAGATTTTGGCCATGGATGAGAAGGACATTCGTTTTTGGCTAGAAAATCAAGCTGCAGACGCATATAGCTTTGCCATTTCTAAAGCTAATGTTTTTGCTAAAAGCATAAACTTCACTGACCGTTTTAGCTGTTGCTAAGCTTACTAAAAATAAAGTCTTTAAAGTCAGATCTTTAAAAGAAGCAGAGTTCAAAGGTTCAAATCTGTCACTCATAAGAAATTTTAAAACCATGTCTAAATTCCAGGCTGGTGAATCCTGTTCACGTTTCTTAGAGGTTTCAAAGGATATACAGTAAGGAGATCCTGAAGGTCCTTTTTATTTGCAAGGTCTAAATGTCTATGCCTGAAGACCACTGCTAACATACTCCTGTACCCTTTAATGGTTGAGGAGGAGAAATTGTGCCTTCTTCTAAGCTCTATAAATAAATCGGCAATTTGAGCTATAGAGGTACTGGATGAAGAAATTGAGTTTGTTTTACACCATGCTCTAAAACCTTCCCACTTGGATTGGTACACCCTGATAGTAGAAGTTCTTCTTGCTCTAGCAATAGCCTTGGCTGCTTCCTTCGAAAATCCCCTGGATCTTGCGAGTTTTTCGATAGTCTGAAGGCAGACAGACGTAGAGCTGGGAGGTTTAGACGGTTTCTTGCCAAGTGGGGTTGTCTGAGAAGATCTATTCTCAATGGCAAGCTTCTTGGAACATCCACCATCCATTCCAGTACCTCTGTGAACCAACCTCTTGACGTCCAGAAGGGGGCTATTAACGGCAATCTGGTTCCCTCGTGAAGCACAAACTTTTGTAGTACTCTGTGCAGCACTTTGAATGGTGGGAAAGCGTACACATCTAGGTGTGACCAGTCCATCAAAAACGCGTCTATGTGTGACGCTTCGAGATCCGGAACTGGGGAGCAATAATTCTCTAGTCTTTAGGTTTTTGAGGTTGCAAATAGATCTATAAGGGGGCGGCCCCAAATGTGCCAAAGTTTCTTGCATACATCTTGATGCGGTGTCCACTCTGTGGGGAGAATTGATTCCTCCTGCTGTGGTTGTCTGCCCTCACATTCTTTTTCCCTTGAATGAATCTTGTCAGCAGGGATATCTTTCCTTGATGTGCACAAACGAGAAGAGGTTTGCTAACTCATAAAGAGACCTCGAATGCATTCTCCCTTGTTTCGCTATGTAGGCCAAAGCTGTGGTATTGTCTGCATTGATTTGTATTACTTTGTTCAGTACTAGCTTCTCGAACCCCTTGAGAGCCAACAGGACTGCTAACAGCTCCTTTTGATTGATGCGGAGACTAAGCTGTTTTGTCCACAGACCCGAAATCTCTGACTTTGCTAGTGTTGCTCCCCACCGCAAGTCTGAGGCGTCGGAAAACAACACAAGGTCTGGGCTCTTTTGTTCCAAAGAGAGACCTTACTGGAGCCTGTTTATGTTGTTCCACCAACGAAGGCACTCTTTTATTGGTTCCGTAAGAGGAATGTTCTCCTTGTCGAGGCTGTTCTCTTTGCTCCAATGACAATTGAGATGGAAATGAAGGGATCGTAAATTTAGTTTCCCCAAACATACAAATTGTTCCAGTGAAGAGAGGGTTCCCAGGAGACTCATCCACTCCCTCACTGAACAAAACTCCTTCTTTAGAAAGGCGCAAAGCCTTAGGAGAGCTAGCTGTATTCTTGCGGGTGATGGAAAAACCTGAAAAGTCAGACTGTGAATCTCCATCCCCAAATAAAGGATCTTCTGGGAAGGGATCAATTGAGACTTCTCTCAATTCACCAGAAGTCCTAGCTCCTCTGACAGACTCATTGTCAGACGCAAATTCTCCAGACAGCGATTGAGTGAGGGGGCTCTTAGTAGCCAATCGTCCAAGTACAAGGAGGCTCTGATGCCTCTTGAGTGGAGCATGCCTGCAACATTCATCATGATCTTTGTGAAAACTAGAGGGGCGGTGGTGAGGCCGAAGCCTAAAGCCCGAAACTGGAATACTTCCTCCCAGAGGTCTAAGGATAGGACACAACGATATGTCCTCACAGACGCACCCTCTATTTGAAGGGTGGTGCTTAGCCCTAAACAAAGAACTCAAAACTGGACAACTTCCTCCCATACACGAACCTTCCGGTAGCTTGAAGTTCGGATGGATGAGGAAGTAGAAGTAAGCATCCTGGAGATCTAAAGAGATCATCCAGTGGACCTTCTTTACTGCTGCAAGCATAGTCTTATGAGTCTCCATAGAGAAGTTTTGTCCTCTGGACGTAGCTTGACAGTATGTGACTGACGGACGTCACGGTTTGTTTGACGTTCGACATCACGAGCTTGTTGCTCGATGTCACGTTCAGCTTGATGCCCAATGTCGTGCTTAGCTGCCTAGAGATCGTCGCCGCACTTGGACCATAAACGCTCGATGACACGCTTGGCCGTTTGATGTCTCGTATCAAGAGAAGACACTCAATGGGATATAGAAGCCTTATCACGCTGTTCAAAATTAGCTTGCTGGTAGGCTGCCTGTGCGACAACGCGTCCTGAAAAGAATCATGATGAACCAACGCTTTGCTAACAGCAGGCTGATAACAGGATGCGTTGGTGTCCACAGCGCGTCAGCAGTCAGGAACGGAGACGGCAGGTCTAGGAGATGGCGAACAAAACTGCGGAGAGGTCCTGATCAGCAAGCTGATCTAATCAGGAACAATCTTCCGAAGAGGAGTCTCTTTAAGTGGCCTCTCTCGTGAACGAGAGAGGTGAACACTTCGTAGAAGAGACTTGCCAAGACTGTTCTCCACCCCTGAATGAAGAGAAACTCAGCAAGGGGGGGAGAAAAGTCTGGCCGAAGAGCAGTACAGTAGTCGACGGCGATGAATTATTAAGGTATGGAAAGTTCTCCCTCTGCAGGGAGAAGATCTCACACATGGGGAGGGAACCTCCCTCGGAAGGGAAGTTACCCAACCCCTGGAGGCGAACCTCCTTTAGCATTCTAAGATGATCTGAAGTGCTGGCATGTTGTCACGGGAGAACTTCTAGGAGAAGAGATAACGCCTATAACGCCGTTCTTTGAGGGACGGCAGCGACAGCAGACTCCCCAGGCACAAACAGGACAGCTCTGCTTCGTTGACACTCTTTAGTCAAACGAAGAAAAACTGCATAGTTAACTGGGAAAATAAAATTAAATAATTATTTAACAGAGATTCCCAAGGGAGGAACTCCGAAGAGTAACATCGAGGGAATAGCAAAAAATAAGAATTAAAAATTAAGTATGCGCCCTCCTCCCCCACTGACATTCACGGGAGAAGGGGGAGGGCGGAGTAATTGTAATAAAAACAGAATTATAACAGAATTATAGTTATTTAAATCCTCTAAGAATGTTCACTAATAGTAAGAACCACTGACCCCCGAAGGGAAGTGTTCCCCACAGAGAAGCTGAAAAATTAAAAATACAATTAGATTTCATTAAAAATAATTGAGACAAATAAACGGAATAGCAACCCAACCCGCAACGGGAAAGGAGCTTCCGTAATAGTACGTAGTAGTATTAAGGGGTGAACGACCTCGAGTAGAGAGAGAGACCGTAGTCACTCTAAACTCCCACATTCCCTTCGCTGAGAATCCAAGTTCCCCATAGGAAAGGAGGAACAGGGGAGATAATAGATGAATGAAGAAAGTCCAGCGATGACGATTCCCCACGGCAGCCGAGTTAACGGAAAAGCCGAAGGAACGACCGAAGGACCAAGAGAGAGAGGCTGTACCCCATGACGTGTAACCGTGGTGGCGTTGCACTACGCAGGTGTCGTTGTCGTACATCACACACACAGCACAAACACTGAAAAGAAAACTTACAAAATTTCTATACACAAATATATACATAAACATGAAGAATGTTTATATATATTTACAAGTACAGTATAAGAAAAAGTAAATAAAAAAAACAAAAAGCATTAATGGCTGTCAAAAAGGCGAGGGAGAGAGCGGACACGTCCGTCTCGCACCCGAGCCGATAGTAAAGTGAGCTCAGCACACAGGTGTGTGAGGGGGGGTAGCAAGGTACCCCTCCCTACCCCCCGCTAACTAGCGATGGGGGTAGTAAACCCTCGTTAAAATTCTAATGGCTTGTCATTTCAGCTACGCCGAAAGTAATACCCATATTAAATAGCGTGGTTTGTATTTCAGTTACGGAACAAATGACAAATTCGTAGGTAATTTGTATTTTTCCTAACTATACAAACCTTAGCTATTTATTAGGGGGTTATAATTTTGGCGGAGCTGAAATGACGAGCCCTTAAAATTTAGCGAGGGTTAACTACCCATACCGCTAGTTAGCAGGGGTAGGGGGGGTGTAGCTTGCTACCACTCCTGTTCACACACCTGTGATTTAGTCACTTTGCTTGGAGGTAGGACTTCAAGGGGAATAGGGATGGCAGGCAAGTTTGTATAAATAGCTAAGGTTTGTATAGTTAGGAAAAATACAAATTATCTACAAATTTGTCATTTGTTCTGTAACTGGAATACAAACCATGCTATTTATTAGGGGTGACTCACCCATTAGGAAGGGTGGACGTCCCTGCCAATCTGGCTTTTGGCTTTGCCCGGGGGCTCCTTGTCTGAGTATGAAAGTACTCAAAAATAAGGAGTCCCTGCCCTCGCTAAACCTTGCTACACAAGGTCCGCGGCCTACGCAAGCTGTGTGTTGAGACGTGCAGAAGTGTGACTGTCTAGGTAAAGTTAGTCTGAGTCTATGAAGGAAAAACCTGATGTGACCAAGACTTCTCAATACCACCTCGCCAGGGTATGGGGACGCAACAGTATTAGCTTAATACTAGGTACACAAGGGAGCATGATTTACCTGCAGTGGTTTGAGGTCAGCTTATGCAGAGAATCCAGGATGCTGCTTTCCCCACGAGAGGGTAGGATGAAGAAAAGAATAAGAGCCAGTCAAATCTTTTCATTCACACAGACTAAAACCAGGTAACAGTGCCCTCAGCCTTCTGCTACTTGTCCAATAAGGAGCTTGAGGTATACAACCAGCTGTTGTGCAGCCACCAACGGACCGATAGAGATCGTATCGAGTTCCTGTGGGTCACGTCTTGCAGGAGAAAGGTTGTGAAAGTTACCTAGAGCTTTTACATCCTTTCTTGTAAAACCTGCGTCACATAGTAATCTGCTAAGTGTTGTTGTCGTATATGTATCACATGCACAGCACAAACACTGAAAGGGAAACTTATCATATTTATATACACATATATATATACATAAACATAAAGAATGTTTTCATATATATACAAGTATAAGAAAAAGTTAGTTAAAAGACAAAAATTAATGGCAGTCCAGAATAGGCGAGGAGGGAGAGAGGAAACAACCGCTCTCCATCCGAGCCAAAAGTAAAGTGACTAAATCACATGTGTGTGAACGGGAGTGGTAGCTAACTAAACCCCCCCCCCCCCCCGCTAACTAGTGGTGTGGGTAGTTAACCTCGCTAAATTTTAATGGTTCGTCATTTCAGCTCCGCCGAAGGTATAACCCCTAATGAATAGTGTGGTTTGTATTCCAGTTAGGGAACAAATATATACTGTATATCTACATCCTACGGTAATGGGGGACCCCCAGTGGGAACTCGGGGTTTTGGATGGGGAAAACATACTGGGGAAATTATATATAATGGTAAAACAAAACTTTTCTTCTCTATACATTACCTTCTGGGATGTGTAATAAACAGAGGAAAAGACAAAACAGTATAACTGGATGAACTTTGGAGGCGCTGTTGCAAAGGCTATGTCTCATGAAAAAATACGGTAACAAGAGCTGCCGTGTGATGTAGAGCTGCGGCAATATTAGCGTAACATGCTATCATTAGCTGACTTTTACATTTATTTATTGTCATTCTACTTGTCGGTTTAATCGCTCCCGTTCGTTCGTTTGTACATAGCAAGTTTCGACCTCCTGCGCATAATCTCCCACATCCCCTACGTATAGACTCCACCTCCACCAATAGGATTTCTTCTTCTCTATCTGTCAAATATGATAAATTCGTAGATAATTTGTTTGTTCCGTAACCGAAATACAAACCACGCTATTTACATTGGGGTTTACTTTCGGCGTAGCTGAAATTGACGAGCCAATAGATTTTAACGAGGGTTAACTACCCCCGCGCTAGTTAGCGGGGGTAGGGGAAGGGGTAGCTTGCTACCCCTCCCCCCCCCACACACACACACCGGTGAGTTGTCTCACTTCACTTTTGGCTCGGACGATGTGCAGACGTGTCTGTCTATCGTCCTCGTTGTTGACAGCCTTAATCTTTTTCTTTGCTTTTCCTCAGCTGTGTGCTTGGAAGTTGGCCTCGCCCTTTAGTTTTCATCATGCGCAAATACCCTGGAATCGCTGGCCGCCCCTGCGGTACCTTCATGTCAGCGGTGGATACCGATCCTCACACCCTTTGCCCGCAGTGTCGAGGCCAACGGTGTGACAGGGAAAATACTTGCAGTGAGTGTAGGGAGTGGTCTGCCTCCCAGTGGGAGAGGTTTGCCTGCCGGCGTAAGAAGAAGTCCAAGAGAGACCGTTCTCCTTCAGGGGTTGCCTTGAAGGAGGAAGGCTCCAGAGACTCTTCTTCCGCCGCCCAAACTTCCTCCGAAGCTCCCACTCGGCCGGCCTCTCGTGAGAGGCCTCCGAGTGGTAGCGCAGACCCTTGTTCTGTTTCCCAAACTCAGGGTGCGGGAGAGGGCGTCGCCTCCCATAGCGGGGCGGCTCCCCCTCCTCCCCTGGGGGAGGATTTTGATAACGTTGATAACTCTGTATCTAACGATGATCTTTTTCAGTTTTGGGCTTCCTTGTGGCTTAAGGGCCTGCCCTCCAAGGAAGCCCTGTTTGTCCTTATCCAGTTGGGGGCCGCTGTCAAGCAGTCGCCGGTGATAGCAGAGGTAGACCCTCTGTCTATTGTCGACGTCGTGGAGGCAGAGGCTTCCGATGGGTCTGGTCAAACCTCTGCGGCTCCTGATGTTGCGGACGTTGCTGAAGGCTCTCCTCCCCCTTCCGAACATCCTTCGAAGGGGAAGGTGGGTCCCACGGTCTCTCCTGCGGCTACGTCTCCCTCCTCGGGGGAGCGCTCTGACTGAGACTCCTCTTCGGAGGACCGACGATCCTGATGACCTCCCTCGTGGCCGCCTTCGCCGTAAGGCTCGTCGTCCTCTTCGTCGCAGGGGCCTCCCATCTCCTTATAAGGGAGTCAAGAGGCGCCTCTTCGAGTCATCTCCTCTTCCGTCCTCTGATAAGGATCCTCCTCGCCGGGAACAGACTGTAGCAGCCATGTCCTTAGACCTCTCCGGTGATCGTTCGCGATCTCCTACGCCTGCCAGACCTTCCACCTCCTGCGCAGATGGCCAGCAGACTTCTGAACTCGTCAGCCGACGGGCATCGGTCCCTTCGGGGCAAAGGGATGTCTCCCACGGTGTGGGGGCTTCCCTTGCGCGTCAGGGTTCCCCTGCGCGCCCTCCTGTGCGTCCACGAGCAGTAGCGCATAAGCGCTCTCCATCCTGGCAGTCTCCTGACTCACCTCGCCAGCGCTCTCCTGTTCGTCAGCGCTCTCCTGCTCGCCAGTGCTCTCCTGATCGCCAGCGTTCTCCTGATGGTCAACGCCCTCCTGCTCACCAGCGCTCTCCTGTGGACAACCTACAACCTCATGTTCCTGTTGCGTGCCCAGGGCGCCAACGGTCACCTGTGCGCACAAGATTTCCTGCTCGTCAGCACGCACCTGCGCATCCAGTTCCTGACACGCGCCCACGCTCGCCCACGTGCCCTAGATCTCCGGATCTGGACGCTGGCAAGGATTTAACTCCTCCTCGCCCACGCATTCCTGCTCGTCATCCTTCACCTGCGCAGCAGCGCACACGGTCTCCTGCGCGCACATCCAGAGTTCCTGCGCGCCCACGCGCCTTCTCTTCCTGAGCCCGTTCGCGAGCGTTCACCTTTGCGCGTCGCGCCATCTGTTCCTGCGCAGTCTATGCGTTGTCTTCCTGAGCGCCAGCGATCTCCAGCGCGTCAGCGATCTCCAACGCGTCAGCGATCTCCAACGCGTCAGCGATCTCCATCACGTCAGCGATCTCCTGCACGTCAGCAATCTCCTGCACGTCAGCAATCTCCAGCGCGTCAGCGCTCCCCTGAGCCTCGGCGATCTCCTGAGCGCCCGCGCAATCTATCGCCTGCGCGCAAGCGCTCTCCTACACGTCTGAGCCATCTGGATCTGGACAGACATAGGTCTCTATGCGTGGTCGTTCTCCTGAGCGTTCTACGCGCCATCACTCTCCAACCCTCCATCGCTCGCCTGAGTTCACCGACGCGCTATCGTTCGCCGACTCGCCTTCGCTCACCCACGCGTCACAGGTCTCCCGGACACCATCGTTCTCCTGCGCCTTGCCTTTCTCCTGGCTTTCAGCGATCTCTTGTGCGCCAGCGCATTCCTTCACCCATGCGCCAACGCGTTCCCTCGCCAACGCGCCAACGCTCCAACGCGCCCACTCGCCAGCACTCCGGCAACCCCACGCGCGCGATCCTTTGGAATCTTTCCCCCCCCCTCCCACCCCCCCCCCGCCAGCGCCAGCGCAACCCCCAACGCGACCCCCGTTCTCGTCGGGTTCCGCTGCTCGTGGCGGCAGCAGGGACGCGTGTTTCCAGGTCGCAGTCAGGATCACCTCCGCGCAAGCGCAGGTCTCTCTCACAGGACAAGGAAGAATGGTCGGAGAGGTCAAGGCAACTTTCTTCCCCTTCTTTTTTACAGGTAGGCCCAGTTGCGTCCACTCTGAATGGTCAGGAGATCCCCTTCCCTCCAGCAGGAATTACGGACACTGCGTCCGTATCTCGTCAGTCCTGGTTTGGTTCTCTGATGAGGGCGGTAGTGAAGGCTATGAAGCCGGCACTCGCCGATCTGGGACTCAAGCCAAGGATGACCTCGCCCCCGCTGAAGAGAAGGAGAGGAGTGGACTTCGTGGTGACTTCTCCCAAGGAGAAGTTGGTTCCTAAGAGGTCATCCAGGAGGGCTCCATCCCCTTTGCAGTCGTTTTCTCCTTCTCCTGTGGACGAGGCTTTTCCGTCCTCAGGAGAATCCAGCGAGGCGGCTTTCTATCCCTCGGCACCAAGGGGGGAGTCTCCTCCTCGTGGAGGGGAACCGACTCACGTGGAAGGTACCTTCCAGACCTCTTTGCTGGAGTCTTGTATCCCGCCCAGGAGGGAACCCAAGGACTCCAAGACGATTCCGAAGTCCTCTTTGCGAATTTGTCAGGAACCAGCCAGACCCCGGGAGAATGCCCACGTGTCTCCCCAGGAAAAGCTTCCGGGGACAGGAGACTTAGCTGCCAGTCCGCAGGGAGGAGAGCAGCACGAGTCTGAGCATGCCTTCTGGCAGGTCTTCAGCCTGATGAGGCAGCTCAACAGGTTCAAGGTCCTGGATCAGGTCTATGGAACTCAGAAGCCCTCAAAGGCCAGCACGGCCTTGCCCTGGTCCCAGGGGGTGAAGAGTGCCAGAGACGGGGCCAACGCTCTGCTCACAGACCTTACCTCCTCCAATCGTTCCTCTGCCGGGAACAGACTCCTCCCACCTCCTCGTTTACAGCAGAGGAGGTATTTTGAAATCATGCGGGAGTCTAGCCTCGCTCTTCCCCTCCACCATTCCGTGGAAGAGCTTATTGGGGAGTTCCTCTTGAGAAGCTCTCCGCCCGGCAGGTGACATTCTCGGCGTCAGAGATCCTGAGCCAGGAGAAGGTTGCGAAGTGCGCCATGCAGGCCACTTCGTGGCTGGATGTCTGGCTGGGTTCTCTGGGCATCCTATTGCGTTATGAGGATCTGTCTAAGGAGAGCAATAGGAAGGCCCTGGAGACCTTCCTCCTCTCAGGCACTCGCTCCATCGAGTTTTTGGCACACCAGGTTACCAACCTGCGGGCCAACTCGGTGCTGAAGCGTCGTGATGCGGTGACCAAGAAGATCCACCCGAAGGTCCCCGCCGTGGATGTCTGCAGACTCAGACACTCCCCCATCCTTGGGGGAAGTTTGTTTCAGCCCCAGGATATGGAACGCACAGCTGAGAGGAGGAGGAAGTCTAGCCAAGACTCGCTCCTCCAAAGGGCCCTCACATCTCGGCCCTACAAGCCTCCAGCTCCGCAGCAACATCAGCAGCAGCCTCGCAGGACACCGAAGCAGGCGCCGGCAGCTAAGAAAGTGGTGTCCAAGCCCCAGCACTTTCCTGTCAAGGACAAGAGGGGCAAGAAGTCCTCCAGGGGAGGCAAAACTCCTAGAGGGAGCGGCCGCGGCCATAAACGCTAGGAGTGGCAGTCCCCCCGCGTGTCCACCTGTGGGGGGATGCCTACAAAGTTGCGTGCACAGGTGGCAGCAACATGGGGCCGATTCTTGGACGGTCTCCGTGATCGGCCAAGGTTATCGCGTCCCATTCACGACATCTCAACCTTCCCTGACAGCGAATCCTGTGTCGTTGAGCTCCTATGCCATGGGATCGGCAAAGGGGCTAGCCCTTCGGGCAGAAGTCGAGACCATGCTCAAGAAGGATGCTCTCAAAGAGGTCGTCGACGGCTCTCCAGGCTTCTTTAGTCGACTCTTTCTTGTAAAGAAGGCGTCTGGAGGCTGGAGACCTGTCATCGACCTCTCAGCTCTGAACAAGTTTGTCAAGCAAACTCTGTTCAGCATGAAGACAGCGGACACGGTCAGACTTACGGTGAGACCACAAGACTTCATGTGCACACTGGATCTGAAGGACGCGTATTTCCAGATCCCAATCCGTCTTTCAGGAAGTACTTGAGATTCAGCCTAGACAGCAAGACCTACCAGTTCGAGCTGCTGTGCTTCGGTCTCTCCACAGCACCTCAGGTGTTCACCAGAGTGTTTACCCTGATTTCGTCTTGGGCGCACAGGAACGGCATCCGTCTTCTCCGATATCTGGACGACTGGCTGATCCTGGCAGACTCGGAGTCGACCCTTCTTCGACACCGAGACAGGCTCCTGGGACTTTGCTAAGATCTGGGAATCATGGTAAATCTCGAGAAGTCCTCTCTGCAGCCGTCCCAACGACTGGTTTATCTAGGCATGCTATTAGACACCAATCTCCACAAAGCCTTTCCAACAGACGACAGGATAGCAAGGCTGAGGAGGGAGGCAGAACCCTTCCTCAGGCGGGAAAAACTTCCAGCCCAATCGTGGTTGCGTCTTTTAGGTCACCTAGCCTCCCTGGCCCGTCTGGTCCCGAACGGCAGTCTCAGGATGAGATCCCTGCAATGGCGGCTCAAGTCCCGGTGGAGTCAAGGATCCGATTCCCCGGACTTTCTGGTCCCGATAGGACCCTCGGAACAGGCGGACCTGCGGTGGTGGCTGATCGACGAGAACCTGCGAAAGGGAGTGGATCTTCTCGTCCTTCCCCCAGAATTGACGCTGTTTTCGGACGCGTCAAAAGAAGGGTGGGGGGCCCATATTCTGAACCAGAGGACCTCAGGCCTTTGGTCAGAATCAGAAAAGTACCTGCACATCAATCTGCTAGAGAAGAAGGCCGTGCTCCTAGCTCTTCAGCAGTTCCAACGGACCCTGGCGGGCCACTCCGTGGTGGTGATGAGCCACAACACCACGGTAGTGGCTTATATCAAGAAGCAGGGAGGTACCTTTTCACAACAGCTATCCCATCTTGCAGTAGAGATTCTGAGGTGGACCGAAGTCCACTCGATAACACTATCAGCTTGCTTTATTCCTGGCAAGATTAATGTGCTCGCCGACAGTCTGAGCAGGGCGTCGCAGATAGTGAGTACCGAGTGGTCTTTGGATCCTCAGATAGCCAACAAAGTCCTGACTTTGTGGGGTTCCCCGATGGTGGATCTGTTCGCGAAAGCCTTGAATTTCAAGCTGCCCCTGTACTGTTCCCTAGTCCCGGACCCCAAGGCTCTCTGGCAAGATGCTTTCCAACAACGGTGGGACAACATCGACCTGTACGCCTTCCCACCGTTCTAATTGATTAGAAGGTTGCTCAACAGGACCAGACTATCGGTCAACTTGTCTATGACTCTGATAGCTCCGCTATGGCATCACACGGAATGGTTCCCGGACCTTCTGCAGCTCCTGACGGAGCTTCCGAGAGAGCTTCCCCCATGACACGAGCTACTAGGACAGCCACATTACAACCTCTTCCACAAAGCCGTAGCCTCGCTTCGGCTTCACGCCTGGAGACTATCCAGCGTCTCCTCACGGAGAGAGGCTTTTCGCAACAGGTTGCGGAGAGAATGTCTCGTCACCTGCGAAAGTCCTCTGCGGGAGTCTACCAGGCGAAGTGGAAAATCTTCTGTGGTTGGTGTCGTGGGAGGGGTATCTCTCCACTCGATGCCACTATTCCAGCAATAGCGGAGTTTCTCGTTTATTTGCGGGAGGAAATGCGCCTTTCGGTCTCAGCGGTGAAAGGCTATCGCTCAGCCTTAAGCCTGGCTTTTAGGCTGAAAGGAGTGGACATTTCTTCCTCGCTAGAACTCTCTCTATTCATACGTAGCTATGAGCTTACCTGCCCTCAGTCGGAAGTGAGACCTCCTCCATGGAACGTGGTTCGGGTTCTCAGGGCTCTTAAGAGACCTCCCTTCGAACCATTACGCCAGGCCTCTGATCGCCACCTGACTTGGAAGACGGCTTTCCTACTTGCGTTGGCCTCTGCCAAACGAGTTAGTGAACTTCATGGTCTCTCGTACGACATCGCCCATTCAAGGGGATGGGGGAAAGTAACATTCAGGTTGGTCCCTGAGTTTGTTGCCAAGACTCAGAACCCTGGGGTGCCGGACCCACAGCGACTCTTTTAGGGTCACGAGTCTCCGTTCTGTAACAAGCGACCCAGACCATCTGCTATTGTGCCCAGTGAGGAGTCTGAGGCGTTACTTGAAGAGGACAGCTGCAGTTCGTCCCCAAGTGCAAGCGTTGTTTGTTAGCACAGGAAGGACGAAGAGGAGGGTCACCAAGAACACCATCTCGGCTCCAATTCGAAGGGTCATCCACCACGCTTTGAATCCTGACCCCCCTCCGTCACGTCGCCCTAGGGCAGACGACGTCAGGGGCATCGCTACGTCCCTGGCTTTCAGGAGAAACTTCTCTGTGACGCAGGTGCTTCAAGTTGGGGTCTGGAAGCGTCAAATGACCTTCACAGCCCACTACCTGCAGGACGTGACCCACAGGAGCCTCGATACCTTTTCTATCAGCCCTGTGGTGGCTGCACAACAGCTGGTCTAACCTCAGGCTCCTTGATGGACAAGTAGCAGAAGGTTGAGGGCGTTGTTACCCGGTTTTAGTCTGCGTGAATGAAAAAGTATGTCTGGCCCTTACTTCTTTCTTCATCCTCCCCTCTCTTGGGGAAAGCAGCATCCTGGTCTCCGCATATCTGACCTCAGCCTCTGCAGGTAAACCCTGCTCCCTAGTGTTCCTAGTATTAAGTTTAACACTGTTGTGTCCCCCATACCCTGACGAGGTGGTATTGGGAACGTCCTAGCCTATATTCCTATCTAAAGGACTCAAGGTCAACTTCCGAGGATGAGTCCCTCTCTATTCCTCCACACACATCTTATGTAGGCCACACATTCCTTGAGGAGCAAGGAACTTGTGAGGCGCAGCGACTCCTTTTCTCGAGTGCTGCTCACTCGGAGTCTGAGTCCCCTGGTAAAGCCAAAGCCAGTAAGGCTTGGGACTTTCCACCCTTCCTAAGGGGTAAGTCACCCAATGTAAATAGCGTGGTTTGTATATCGGTTACGGAACAAATGACAAATTCGGAGATAATTTGTATTTTTCCTAACCATACAAACCTTAGCTATTTACACATATTTGCCCGCCAGCCCTGTCCCCCAAGACAAGTCCTACATCTAAGTGAAGTGAGACAACTCACCAGTGTGTGTGGGGGGGGGACGGGTAGCAAGCTACCCCTTCCCCTACCCCTGCTAACTAGCGCGGGGGTAGTTAACCCTCGTTAAAATCTATTGGCTCGTCAATTTCAGCTACACCGAAAGTAAACCCCAATGTAAATAGCTAAGGTCTGTATGGTTAGGAAAAATACAAATTATCTCCGAATTTGTCATATTTTTCCTAACTATACAAACCTTAGCTATTAAAGTGGGTAATTACTTTCAGCGTAGCTGAAAGGACGAGCCATAAAAATTTAACGAGGGATTACTACCCCACCGCTAGTTAGCGGGGGGTAGGGAGGGTAGTTAGCTACCCTCCCCCCTCACACACCTGTGTGTTGAGCTCACTTTGCTTAGAGGTAGGACTTCATGGGGGACAGGGCTGGCGGGCAAGTTTGATTAAATAGTTAAGGTTTGTAGAGTTAGGAAAAATACAAATTATCTACGAATTTGTCATTTGTTCCGTAACTGGAATACAAACCACGCTATTTAAAGTGGGTGACTTAACCCTTAAGAAGGGTGGAACAAGTCCCAGCCATACTGGCTTTTGGCTTTGCCCGGGGACTCATTATCTGAGTCTGTCAGCACTCAACAATAAAGAGTCCCTGCACCTCGCTCGCACCTTGCTATGCAAGGGCTGCAGCCTACGTAAGCTGTGTGTGAAGGAAAAAAGTGTGACTCGTCCTAGGAAATTGACCTGATGTTCTTTAGATGGAAACTTTAGGCTAGGTCTCTCCCAATACCACCTCGTCAGGGTATGGGGACGCGACAGTATTAACTTAATACTAGGAACACAAGGGAACATGCTTTACCTGCAGTGGTTTGAGGTCAGCTGTGCAGAGAACCCAGGATGCTGCTTTCCCCAAGAGAGGGGAGGATGAAGAAAAGAATAAGGGCCAGACATACCTTTTCATTCATGCAGACTAAAACCAGGTAACAATGCCCTCAACCCTCTGCTACTCGTCCATTAAGGAGCCTGAGGTTTAAACCAGCTGTTGTGCAGCCACCACAGGGCCGATAGAGAACGTATGGAGCCTCATGTGGGTCACGTCTTGCAGGTAGTGGACTTTTAAGGTCGTTTGACGCTTCCACACCCCTGCTTGTAGAACCTGCGTCACTGAGAAGTTTTTCTTGAAGGCCAGGGAGGTAGCTACTCCCCTTGACATCATGAGCTCTAGGACGATGTGATGGAGGAGGGTCAGGATTCAGGGACAGATGGATTGCCTTTCGAATCCATGCTGAGATGGTGTTCTTGGTAACCCTCCTCTTCAATCTCCCAGTGCTGACAAACAAAGCCAGCACTTGGGGACGAACTGCAGCTGTTCTCTTCAGGTATAGCCTCAGACTCCTTACTGAACACAGTAGGAGATGGTCTGGGTCATCTGTTACGGAACGAAGACTCGAAATCCGGAAGGAGTCGAATCGAGGGTCCAGCACTCCCGGATTCTGAGTCTTAGCAATAAACTCAGGGACGAAGCTGAACATTACCTCCCCCATCCCCTTGAATGGGCGATGTCATATGAGAGACCATGAAGTTCGCTAACTCGCTTGGCTGACACCAAAGCTAGTAGGAACACAGTCTTCCAAGTCAGGTGGCAATCTGAAGCCTGGCGTAATGGTTCGTAGGGAGGTCTCTTAAGAGACCTGAGAACTCGAACCACGTTCCATGGAGGAGGTGTCACTTCCGACTGAGGGCAGGTAAGTTTATAACTACGTATGAGTAGGGAAAGTTCTAGCGAAGAAGAAATGTCCCCTCCTTTGAGCCTGAAGGCTAGACTTAAGGCTGAGCGATAGCCTTTCACTGCCGAGACTGAAAGGCGCATTTCTTCTCACAAATACACGAAGAACTCCGCTATTGCTGGAATAGTGGCATCGAGTGGAGAGATACCCTTTCCACGACACCAACCACAGAAAACTCTCCACTTCGCCTGGTAGACTCCTGCGGATGACTTTCGCAGGTGTCCAGACATCCTTTCCTCAACTTGTTGCAAAAATCCTCTCTCTGCGAGGAGATGCTGGATAGTCTTCAGCGTGAAGCCGAAGCGAAGCTACGGCTTTGTGAAAGATGTTGGAGTGTGGTTGTTTGAGTAGCTCGTGTCGTGGAGGGAGTTCTCTCGGAGGCTCCGTAAGGAGTTGCAGAAGATCTGGGAACCATTCCACGTGATGCCACAGCGGAGCTATGAGAGTCATTGAGAGGTTGACCGATAGTCTGGTCTTGTTGAGTACCCTCCTCATCAGACAGAAGGGGGGAAAGGCGTATACGTCGATGTTATCCCACCGTTGTTGGAAAGCTTCTTGCCAGAGAGCCTTGGGGTCCGGGACTGGGGAACAGTACAGCGGCAGTTTGAAGTTCAACGCTGTCGCGAACAGATCCACAATCGGGGAACCCCACACAGTCAGGACTTGACGATCCAAAGACCACTCGGTGCTCACTATCTGAGATGCTCAGCTCAGACTGTTGGCGAGCGCATTCCTTTAGCCCGGAATGAAGCAAGCCAAAAGTGGAATCGAGTGGACTTCGGACCATCTCAGTATCTCTACTGAAAGATGGGATAGCTATTCTGAAAAGATACCTCCCTGCTTGTTGTTGTAAGCCACTACTGTGGTGTTGTCACTCATCACCACCACAGAGTGACCCGCCAGGTGCTGTTGGAACTGTTGAAGGGCTAGAAAAACGGCCTTCATTTCTAGCAGATTTATATGGAGGCACTTTTCTGATTCTGACCACAGGCCTGAGGTCCTGTGGTTCAGAACGTGGGCCCCCCACCCTTTCTTTGAAGCGTCAGAAAACAGCATCAAATCCGGGGGGAGGACGAGAAGATCCACTCCCTTTCGTAGGTTCTCGTCTGCCACCCACCACTGAAGGTCCGTCCGTTCCGGGAGACCCATAGGGATCAAGACGTCCGGGGAATCGTGTCCTTGACTCCACCGGGACTTGAGTAGCCATTGCAGGGATCTCATTCTGAGATGACCGTTGGGAACTAGACGGACCAACGATGAGAGATGGCCGAGGAGACGTAACCACGATTGGGCTGGGAGTTCATCTCGTCTGAGGAAAGGACTTGCGACCTTCCTCAGCCTTGCTATCCTGTCGTCTGATGAGAAGGTTTTGTGGAGATTGGTGTCCAATATCATGCCTAGATATACCAGTCTTTGGGATAGAAGCAGAGAAGACTTATCGAGATTTACCATGATCCCTAGATCTTGGCAAGTGCCCAGAAGTTTGTCTCCGTGTCGAAGAAGGTCCGTCCGTTCCGGGAGACCCATAGGGATCAAGACGTCCGGGGAATCGTGTCCTTGACTCCACCGGGACTTGAGTAGCCATTGCAGGGATCTCATTCTGAGATGACCGTTGGGAACTAGACGGACCAACGATGAGAGATGGCCGAGGAGACGTAACCACGATTGGGCTGGGAGTTCATCTCGTCTGAGGAAAGGACTTGCGACCTTCCTCAGCCTTGCTATCCTGTCGTCTGATGAGAAGGTTTTGTGGAGATTGGTGTCCAATATCATGCCTAGATATACCAGTCTTTGGGATGGAAGCAGAGAAGACTTCTCGAGATTTACCATGATCCCTAGATCTTGGCAAGTGCCCAGAAGTTTGTCTCTGTGTCGAAGAAGGGTTGACTCCGAGTCTGCTAAGATCAGCCAGTCGTCCAGATAACGGAGGAGACGGATGCCGATCTTGTGTGCCCACAAAGATATCAGGGCAACACTCTGGTGAAAACCTGAGGTGCTGTGAAGAGACCGAAGCACAGCACCTTGAACTGGTAGATATTGTTGTCTAGGCAAAATCTTAGGTACTTCCTTGAAGACGGATGGATTGGGATCTGGAAGTACGCGTCCTTCAGATCCAGTGTGCACATGAAGTCTCACGGTCTCACTGCGAGTCTGACCGTGTCTGCCGTCTCCATGCTGAACGGGGTCTGCTTGACAAACCTGTTCAGAGCTGAGAGGTTGATGACTGGTCTCCAGCCTCCAGACGCCTTCTTTACAAGATAGAGTCAACTGTAGAAGCCTGGGGACCCGTCGACGACCTCTTGGAGAGCATCCTTCTTCAACATGGTCTCGACTTCTGCCCAAGAGGGCTTGCCCTCTTGCCGATCCCATGGCAAGAGAGCTCAATGACACTGGATTCGCTGTCAGGGGAGGAAGAGATGTTTTGAACGGGACGCGATATCCTTGGCTGATCACGGAGATCATCCAAGAATTAGCCCCAAGTTGCTGCCACCTGTTCGCGCAACTTTGGAGGCATACCCCCACTGGTGGACATGCGGGGGGACTGCCAATCCTAGCGTTTGCGGCCTCGGCCACTCACCCTGGGATTTTTGCCTCCCCTGGAGGACTTCTTACCTCTCCTGTCCTTGACAGGAAAGGGCTGTTTGGACACCGTTGCCTTTGCTGCTACTGCCGGCTTTGTCGTCTTTGCAAGGCGAGGTTGTTGAGGTGCTGGAGGCTTATAGGGCTTTGATGTTAAAGCCCTCTGGAGGAGGGAGTCCTGGTTGGACTTCCTCCACCTCTCAGCTGCCTGCTCTACATCTTTCAGCTCAAACAGACTACTCCCCAAAAGGGAGGAATGTCTGAGCTAACTGACCTCGGTGTTGGGGACCTTCGAGTTGAATCTTTCAGACACCATATCACGGCGTTTCAGGATAGTGTTAGCCCACAAGTTCGAGACTTGGTGGGCCAGAAACTCGATGGTATGAGTGCCTGAAAGAAGGAAGGTCTCCAAGGCCTTCCTGGTACTTTCCTTAGACAAGTCTTCGAATCGTATCAGGATGCCAAGAGATCCTAGCCAGATATCCAGCCACGAAGTGGCCTGCATGGCACACTTCGCTACCTTCTCCTGGCAGAGAATCTCCGAAGCCGAGAACGACACTGGCCGGTTGGAGTCTCTCTCGAGAGGGACTCACCTGGAGAGCTCTTCCACCGAGTGGTGGAGGGGTAGAGCTAAACAGGACTCCTCGACGATTTCGAAGTACCTCCTCTGGTGGACACGAGGAGGTGGGAGGAGTTTGTTTCCGGCGCTGGAACGGCTGGAGGAGGCTAGCTCGGAGAGCTGGCTCTCGACCTTATCTCTGGCACTCTTGACCCCCGGGGACCTGGGCAAAGCCGCTCTGGTTTTAGGGGGCTTTTGAGTACCAAAGACTCGGTCCAGAATCGTCTCCTTGCCCTCTCGAGGAGGAATCTCCGGATCCGAAAATCCGTTAAGGTTCCTCATCAGAGTCAAAACTTGCCAAAAGACATGCTCCGACTCCTGCGGCTCTCTTCCTGATGGACTAGCAGCAAGGTCTGCAGTCCCCAAAGGCTCTTCTTGGGGGGACTCGTGGACGTTCTCCGCGGGCTTAGCTGGTTCTGGTCTGATCCTCGAAGAAGATTTCGGAACCGTCTTGGAGTCCTTCGACTCCCTCCTGGGAGGGATGCAGGATTCCAACAAAGATGGTGGGGGGCTCTTCTCTGCCTCCACCTGAGGAAACTTCTCGGCGCGAGGTGGGGTTTCTCCCATTGGTGCGATGGGAGAATGCCTCACCTCACGAGAATCCCCTGAGGACGGAAAACCCTCATCCACTGGGGATGGAGAGAAAGTCTGGGGAGGGGAGGGAGCCTTCCTCGACGGCTTCCGAGGAGCCAGTTTCGCCCTTAGAGAAGTAACCACGTCGTCCACTCCTCTCTTCCTCTTCAGGGGGGCCGAGATAGCCGCTGATTTGAGGCCTAGTTCAGAGAAAGCCTGCACAACCGCTCTGATCAAGGGCCCAAACCAGGGCAGCCGACTGACAGCAGCGCTGTCAGAGACACCCTCTGGAGGGAAGGGGATCATAAGATCCCTAGGAGTCGAAACTACAGCAGGGTCTGCCTGAAAGGATGAAGCTGAGGAAGAAAAGTTCCTGGACCTGTCCGGAGATTTTCCTCCATCCGTTGGGCGCGCTGTCCTGCGCTTACGGGGGGGAACACGATGAAGATGACCTGACTGCGCGTCCTACTGCAGGATCCTGTGTGGGAACGCACTGTGGGTCGCGCTGGGCATCGCACTGGGCATCGCGCTCGCATGAAAGGCCATTGCCTAGCTCGGGAGTCGATTGCTCGCACGCTCGCGGGCGTGTTGGTGCGTGGGCAATGGCAAGAGAGCGCGCGGGCGAGCGAAGGCCCGCGGGCGAACGATGGCGAGCAGGCGAGCGACGGCGCGCAGGCGAGCGACGGCGCGCAGGCGAGCGATGGCGCGCAGGCGAGCGATGGCGAGCAGGCGAGCGATGGCGCGCGGGCGAGCGATGGCGCGCAGGCGAGCGATGGCGCGCAGGCGAGGGATGGCGCACAGGCGAGCGATGGCGCGTAGGCGAGCGGTGGCACGTAGACGAGGGGGCGCGTTGGCGGGCAAGCGGGCGTTGGCGCGTAGGAGAGTTCCCGCGTTGGCGCGTGGGCGAACGATGGCGCGTGGGCGAACGATGGCGCGCAGGAGAAGTAGCTCGTGGGCGCGCAGGCGACAGAGTGCGTGGGCGCGTAGGTGTAAAGGCGCATGGGCGCGTTGGTGACGGGGCGCATTGGTGCGTGTTCCGGACACCTCGAATGGAGTGCAGCCACAGGATTTTGAAGGCCCCGTAAGGGCGAAGCCGTAGGGCACGTGCCTGCAGGGGGAATATCCCTAGCGCGCGGGCGTGCAGGAGGGCGCTCATCAGGAACAGAAGTTCTGGCAGTGGGCGTGTGGGTGTGCGATGGAGACTGCGGGCGATGGCGCGTAGGCAAGGGATGGCGAGCAGGCAAGGTCTGATGGCGAGTCGGCAATCGTGGAGGAGAGTGCTGGCGAGTCGGCGATCGTGGAGGAGAGTGCTGACGAGCAGGAGAGGAAGAAGACTTCTCTTTGAAGCCCTGATCCGAAGATCGAGGGCGAGCAGGAGAGCGCTTGCGAGCAGGAGAGCGCTGGCGAGCAGGAGAGCGCTGGCGCACAGGAGATCGCTGACGAGCAGGAAAGCACTGACGAGGAGACCGAGGGCGTCCATGGCGTGTATCAGGCCGAGGGCGCGCAGAGGTCCGTTGGCGAGCAGGAGATCGTGGGCGCGTAGTCTTTGGAATTGCAGGACGAACAGGAGATCGTGGGCGTGCAAGAGAGCGCTGGCGAGATGAGACAGCAACCGGAGAGCGCTTGCGCGCAGTAATGCGCTAGTGCGCAGGCAAACGTTAGCGCACAGGGGAAACCTGGCGCCTAAGGGACTTACACACAATGTGTAAAAGCCCCTTTTGCCCCGAAGGGACTGGTGCCCGTATGAAAACGGGATGGGTGGGCGCCCACAGCGCGTCAGCAGCCGGGAAAGGTGAAGGCAGGTCAGCAGGTCTGGCAGGCGTAGGAGATCGCGAACAATCTACGGAGAGGTCCAGGTCCAAGGAAGTAGCAAGAACAGTAGCTGAAGGATGAGGCTCCTCTGCGGGGGACTGTGAGGATGAAGATCCGAAGAGGCGCCTCCTAACACCCTTATGAGGAGAAGGAAGACCTCGGCGACGAAGAGGAAGGCAAGCCTTACGTCGTATACGTCCTCTGGGAGCAGCAGGTAAATCATCAGCAGTCCTCCGAAGAGGAGTTTCTGTCAGTGAACTCCCCCGGGGTAAGAATCACCCGCAGGAGAGACCATTGGACTTAGTTCCTCCCTCGAAGGATGTTCGGAGGGGGGAGCTAAGCCTTCAGCTACAACAGGAGCAGGGGTTTGAACACTCTCATTGGAAGCGTCTGCCACAACAGCCCCGACAATAGACAGAGGGTCAACCTCTCCTACCGCTGGTGACTGTTTGACAGCTGCTCCCAACCTGATCATGTCAAACAGGGCTTCCTTGGAGGGCGAACCCTGAAGCCCCAAGGAAGCCCAAAGCTGCAAAATCATTCGCATCAGGAGAAATAATTAAATCCTCCCCTGGGGGAGGAGGAGGAGCTGCCTCGCTATGGGAGGCATCTCCCTCTCCCAAACCCCGAGATCGGTCAACAACAGTATGGACTACGCTACCACTCGACGGCCTCTCGCCACAGGCCGACCGGTGGGAGCTTCGGAGGAGGTTTGGGCTACGGAAGAAGAGTCCTTAGGATTTTCCTTCTTCAAAGAAACCTTTGAAGGAGAAATATCCCGTTTGGACTTCTTCTTCCGGCGCCCAGAAAACCTCTCCCACTGGGAGGTAGGCTACTCCCTACATTCCATACATACGTTATCACTTTCACACCGCTGACCCCTACAATAAGGGCATAAGGTGTGAGGATCCATCTCGACAGAAGACATGAAGGTCCCACAAGAGCGGTCAGGTAACCCAGGGCACTTCCGCATTGTAGAGGCCAACTTCACAACACTCTAGAAAAGAAAAAGCAAAAGCAATGATTAATGGCTGTCGTGTAGGCGAGGGTGACAGCGGACACGTCCGTCTAGCACCCGAGCCGTAAGCAAAGAAGGCTTACAACACAGGTGTGTGAGGGGGGAGGGTAGCTAACTACCCTCCCTAAGCCCCGGCTAACTAGCGGTGGGGTAGTAATCCCTCGTTAAATTTTTATGGCTCGTCCTTTCAGCTACGCCGAAAGTAATTACCCAATTTAAATAGCGTGGTTTGTATTCCAGTTACGGAACAATTAACTATTCGACTTCACACGTTTATTCAAGTATATGACTTGAACCAGTACAACTATTACCATCCCTTTTATGCAATACCCACGTATACATATTACGTTTGATCCCTGTATTACTCGTTTTATTATCCGATACCTTATAAAATCACCTCATTTTTTATACCCATTCAATATTATTTAACATACACTCCATTTTATCTTTCTATTTTACTTTTATACATTTTGTTATTACCTTGTCGCTCCCAGATTTTACATAAATACTTGCTCTGAACAAGTTTCCCATTCTGGTTCATTCATGTTTACTCTCTAGACTCCGTTGCTTTTCCGTTAACCAAACACGAACCCATACGTATGTAAAGTTTGCACAGGGGGGTTAATATTTCCCTACCCCAACCTTCCAACAAACCATTTTCCGTGGAAACCTTTGCCCAAGTCAGGTCTTTGTTAGTTCAAGTGACGTATTTTTGTGTATTTTACGATCGAAGTTTTAGAAAATGTAACGACTTCATTAATCCATACTTGAAAGTATTTTGGTGAATTCCAATGTCGATAATTTTCTTGAATCTCGTAATGTAATATACAGTACCAACTTTTACAGTGTTCCAAGTGCAGTACTAAACTAAGGCATATCAGTTAAGACGCCACAGACTCAGTCACAACTCCCCCCTGACCCACAAGTTTCGTCGTCACGGTCATAAAAGTAAGTCATTAATTTCTTTAACTTTAATGTGTTAAAGTTTTACTATATTTTGTTAGAGTGCGAAGCTCAAAATTACCGCTTGCCAGTACGTACGAGGTTGATGTTTTATTTTCCTGTGATCGTAAGTGAGGAACAAGAACTATCATATTTAACGTTGCTAATGTTAGCGTAACATTACTAATGTTAGCGTGCGCAGCTCAACATTGCCGCTTGCCAGTATATAGGAGCTTGATGTTTTATTTTCATGCGAGCGAAGAGAGCCAGTATATACGAGCTCAATGTTTTATTTTCATGCGAGCGAAGGGAGCCAGTATATACGAGCTTGATGATTTATTTTCATGCGAGCGAAGCGAGCCAGTGGCGGAACAAGAACCATTATATATATAATGTTATCGTAACAGTACTAACGTTATCGTAACGTGAGTGAAGTGACACGGATTAACATGATACATATAACAAAGGTCATTATATTGGGTTTATGACCTGGGAACTTCTAGGTTAGGGTAGGTGGGTTTGTGTGGTTCTGTACCCTTTCTGGGGCGACCTGTGACGGCCGGTGAAAGAAGTCCTTCTTCACACTTTTCTAATATAAATCTTCCAAATATACTAGAGTAAAGATAAAAGCATGGAATGCAGAGGTTACTACCCTCGCGCGATCACCTCGTGGGTGTCGTGTATACAACAGGGGCGTGTGAAAACCACTATTCACAGGCTGTCTTCCATTTAGATAATCCCTTCATCAAAGGGGAGGGCCGTGACAGGCCCTAGAGAACACAGTTGGACTACCCCACCGACACCTACCACGCCCGCCCTCCAGGTCATCCTTCTGTTTTGGACTTGCCCACAAGTCGTAATTTTTTGTGCTTGGTGTTTTTTGCAAGTGATTGTCGTTAATTCAACATGACTGACGCTGCTACTTCACCTTTACCAATGTAAAGTACCATAGTTTGTTTTGACAGTTTATTTCAATACCGGGCATTTGTTCTTTTTCCAGTAATGTGGATTTTAGTTTTGGAAGCGGCTTGGTCTGCCTCGGTAACGGCAGCCATTTTGGTTTTGTTCGCTTTGGTAGTTTTTCAAGTTAATATTGCCCATCTGGTACTCAGTCATCTAGGTTATATCACTTACGTTTTATGAGCATTTTTGTTATCATTATTTTATTATTGTTTTTACTATGGTAATATTTTGCTAGCAAGTCCAATTTGGACCAACGAAGAATAACGATCTGGTCTTGGTTATAGTTTATGTACACGCCTCAGGAAGGTGCTCGTTTTAGACTATATCTTTATATTTATTTGTTACGTTGTCGTTATTTTTCGTTCTTGGTTATTACAATTTTATCATTATTCTTATCATATTATTGTGTGATTTTGGTTCTTTATTATGTAACCATGAGAGCGTGAGCATAGAGTGCTCGTTTTCTGTTAGTACAGTTACGAGTTACCCTGTCTCTCGTTTTCTTTCTTAAGCTCGAGTAGGAGAGGTGGATTTCCCGTTTTCCGTTTTATACGATCACGAGTTATTCCTGCCTCCTCTTCTTCTCCGGGTTTATGATATTACGTTTGATGATATTCACGTTTTATTGATGTGGTTACTATTAATATAGCTAGCACTATTAATAGGTTCCGTTAGTGTATGAGTCATTATTTTGGTTCGCTTTAAGCCGCCACCCGTAGCTCCGCCTTGAGTTATACTCCGCTATAATGGATACTCATTGGGTGAGAACTAGTCAGATATTTGGAGTGCAACGGTGAAACCCGGCACTCAGACTCCGGGTTTGGCCTTTCGCACACGAACCTTTGTCATGATTAATCACAATTTCATTATTACGGTCCCTTTTTCATCGAATCTCTGCCTTCACTGGAGATAACACAGACGATCAGCATTGAGGTTAATATTATCTTACCGCTGAGGTTCACGATTTCACGATGATGGACCTTTGTCACCGGATCTCCGGTGTCAACAGAGATCAATCAGACGATCAGAACCGGGGTTACCATTATTTTACCGATGAGGTTTATAGTTACATGTTACGTGGTTACTGGTTTTTAGTATATTAATTTGTTAGCTAACATATTAGTCACACATAATTAATTTTATTTATTTCTATTGATTCATCTGTTCACTGACCAGAGTCTCAAGGAACATCCAGACTTATGTCTTCTTTCTTTTACAGAAAGTCCGCTGCGCTGCCAAGGGCTGCTCCGCTGCTTTTAATGATCCCCTGGGCCATGATCTATGCCGGTCCCATGCACATTGCGCCATATCCTTCTCTCGGGAACCGGGACAAGCCCCCTACATGGTATGGTTCCCAGAGTCATGCACGCTCTGCTACGAGCTGTCATCCCTACTCCTGAGCGATGATGTAAGTTGGTTCTAGTTTGTTCCTGTTAATATCCTTTGCGATGAACTAATTGGTCTTTATATATTTACATCGATTATTGCTTCATCATTAATACCCTCACCTCTTTCAGGCTAATGATGAATCTCTCCGGGAGGCAAGAGCTGCTCTCCGTCCGTGGGTGTCAGGCTTTGGGAGGAATGCTCCGTCTGGTGCACCCTATCTCCTTGATGGAGACATGGCTTCTTGCCTATTCCCAGGCTCTACTACTGCAGCAGTTCCACCGGAGACAGCGGCCCCGTTAATTGAGGCGGTTAGAGCAACCATTCCAACGGAGGAGGAAGTTTTTTTGACGGAGGACATGTCCTTTCTGGATTTGGACGTCGAACCCATGGATGAGCAGGTAGGTAATGATGAGTTGGTGGACCTCCTTTCATCCCTCACTCCTTCCTCTACTACTTCCTTTCACGGCTTTGATAAGCCTACGGCTTCTCCTCGGGATCCCTCCGTTCCTGTACGACCCAAGGTGAAGCAACTACGTATCTTTAAGCCTTCAGCTTTGCCATTATCAGTGTCATCGGTCCCGGGACCCTCAAAGGATCCTGATGTTCATATTACTTTACCTAAAACCGTGACTACTAAAAAGACGAAGTCCGCTAAGTCCAGGGCTTCGTCACCGGATCGTGCTCGGGAGCCCGCCTTATCCGCTGCCATGGTCAGGGATATTGTTAAAGAGCAGACACAACAGCATCTACAACAACATTCTAGGACAAACCAAGGAGCTATGACGGAGCTCAAAGATATGGTGGCGAATCTGATCCGTTCAGGAACTCAGATGCCTCCTCCTTCAGCCCCAGAAGCATTGAAGTTACCCCCCCCCCCCTTCGATAAAAACAACCCTTGGAGGTTTGCCTTACATGCTCCATATATAGATGGTGCCATAACTCTGGAGGGCATAGGCACCCGCCCTCTAGAGGACCTAGAATTTTACCCTCCGGGACTAGAATTCCCATTCAACGGCTTCGTCCGTTTGAAAGAACATGCCTTGGTTAGGTTAGACAAGGTACCGAAGGAAACGGTAATATTTCCTAAAGAGCAGGCCTAAGCTCTCTGGGCCAGGACGTTGTCGGACTGGGGGTGCACTAATTCCAAGCTCACCCCACACAAAGGAGCCTACAGCATATTTACAGCTGCTCCCGTTATTACCTTACCTATTACGGATAAAGTGGCAGGTCTTACTTTTCAAGCTATCAAAGAAGGTTCTGCCATGCCGGCTCTTAAAGAGATGGACCCCACCTCCATGCTCATCCCGAGTACCTCTACTATCTGGGATGATGCCCCTCTACTTTCACAGTAGGGAAGTTAGACCCAGACTGCGCCTCTAATCTGTTTTCCGAGAAGCTTTCCAAATTACCGGAAAATCTTCTCAAGACTGAGTTTGAGGCACGGAATAGGTTAGCTAGGTCTCTCCACTCCATTACCTCCGTGGAGTCTCTAGCCTCGCTTTATCCGACTGAGACCTTGTTTCGGGTATTCACGAAGAACCTGTCTCTGTCCTTCCAAATCGACCTACACGAGTTTTGTTCGGCTCGAGTTAGTTGCAGGAAATACATTCTATCTGAGGCTTCGATCAGACATGAACCGAACAGGCTGATAGCTTCCCCCTGCTGGGGTAATACCTTTTTTCCTTAGGAGGAGGTGAACAAGGTTCTACAAGACGCTGCGAGAGCAAACCAAAATTTGCAAGCGAGGTGGGGCCTCACTGCCAAAAGGAAGGTCGAAGCCCAAAAGCAAACCTTCTTCAAAAAGAAACAGAGATTTGCCCCTTACAAGACGAACCGAGGTCACTACCATCAATCGTCTGTTACCCACTCGTCATCACAGTCTCCCGCTGCTTCGTCGACTCTACAACCAAATCCCCCTCAACAGGTGGTCTACCTCACTGCTCCCCCAGGTACACAACCCAACCCCGTTTGGATGCCCTCACCCGCATACAACCCTAGCTACGAACCCTCAGGTCCCTCTCGTGGACACCAGAGGGGTAGCTACAGGGGTAGAGGACAGTTCCGTCAACGAGGCGGACCTAGGACAAGGGGTGCTCGAGGAGGGAAAGGACCTAGATTCACTCCCTCGCAATGATATAGTCCCGGTAAGGGGGAGACTTTACCACTTTCGAGACCATTGGACCTTCAGTCCGTGGGCTCACAGCATAGTCTCCAAAGATTTGGGGTGGAAATGGTCACAAGGTTCTCCTCCTCCACCAGTGGCCTTCTTCCAGAAACCCACTACCATACTGAGAGAGTACACCACAGAGTTACTCAAGAAAAAAGCAATCAAACGGGTTCGATCGCTGAAGTTCCAAGGCCGCCTGTTCACAGTTCCGAAGAAAGGCTCGTCGGCATTGAGAGTGGTCCTGGACTTGTCAAAGCTAAATTCTTACATCCTCTGCGACAGGTTCCAGATGCTGACTATCTCTCAGGTATGGACCTTACTTCCCCGTGGGGCCGTCACCACCTCTATCGATCTTACCGACGCCTATTATCACGTACCAATAGCTCAAAACTTCTCTCCTTACCTAGGTTTCCGTCTAGGCAGGAAAGCCTTTGCGTTCAAAGTCATGCCCTTCGGCCTCAACATTGCACCCAGGATATTCACGAAACTGAGAGAGACAGTGTTAGAACAACTCAGGAACCAAGGGATTCAGATCGTTGCTTATCTGGACGATTGGCTCATTTGGGCTCGGTCGGCCCTGGAATGCAACAGAGCTACAAAGAAATTACTTCGTTTTCTCGCCAACCTGGGATTTCGGGTTAATCTCCAAAAATCCCGCCTACTACCATCAGACCACTTCGAATGGTTAGGCATTCAGTGGGACATTTCAAAGCACAAGCTGTCTCTACCTCCCAAAAAGGTAAGAGAAATAGATTCCAAGATCAAGAATTTTCTCAAACACAAACAGGTGTCCAGAAGAGCCTTAGAAAGAATCCTCGGCCTTCTTCAATTCGCTTCAGTAACAGATCGCCTATTGAAAGCCAAACTCAAAGACATCAATCAAGTTTGGAGAAAGAGAGCTACAGTACCTTTAAGAGATAAGGTCTCGAAGATCCCCTCTTCTTGAAAATGAGGCTACAGCCATGGTCCGAACCGAAGAACCTCTCCAAATCGGTTCCTCTTCAATTCCCACCTCCACAAGTGACAATTCATACAGAAGCGTCTCTGAGTGGATGGGGGGGTTACTACGAACATCAGATGTTTCAGGGCTCTTGGTCCCCCGCCATGAAACACTTTCATATCAATGTTCTCGAAGCCATGGCAGTGTTCTTGACCCTGAAGAGAATCTCTCCTCCGAGGTCGACCCACATCAGAGTAGTGTCAGACAGCACAGCCGTAGTACACTGCATCAACAGAGGAGGATCCAAGACGCCCAACCTGAATCAGATCCTGGTCACTATCTTCGCCTTGGCAACAGAAAAGAACTGGTTCCTGTCAGCAACTCACCTAGCGGGAGTCCAGAATGTGATAGAGGACTCACTATCCAGGACGAAACCACTGGAATCAGAATGGTCTCTGGACATAATTTCATTCCGGTGGATACTCAGACCGGTTCCGGCCCTCCAGGTAGATCTATTCGCAACTCAGATGAATCACAAACTTCCTTGTTATGTGACACCAAACATGGACCCTTAGGCTTATGCCATAGACGCATTAACCCTGGATTGGAACCATTGGAGGAAGATTTACCTATTTCCACCAGTGAATCTTCTAATGAAAGTATTGCACAAACTACGCTCCTTCCAGTGGGCAGTGGCTTTAGTAGCACCTCACTGGCCCAAGAGCAGTTGGTTTCTTCTCCTCCTCGAGTTGAAACTCCGACCCTTCCGGATTCCATTCCCCAAACTGACCCAAGTAATCCAAACACAGACTGTGTCAGATTCCTCAAGGATAGCCAAAACCCTAACTTTGTAGACTTCATGAAGTTTGCAGCTCGTAAAGATGCAAACATTGACCCGGAAAACGTTCTCTTCATCGAAGCGGACAAAAGGGACTCGACAATTCGTCAATATGATTCGGCTGTTAAGAAACTAGCAGATTTCCTAGAGTTCAGATCATACTCGTATGTCTCCAAATTTAGCCATCTCGTTCTTTAGGTTCCTATTTGACAAGGGCCTGGCAGCTAGCACTATAACCACCATCAAGTCAGCTTTGAAGAAGATCTTCCTTGTTGGCTTTAACATTAACCTGGCGGATTCCTATTTCTCATCTATTCCAAAAGCGTGTGCTAGGCTTCGTCCTTTGGATCGGCCACAAAAAGTCTCTTGGTCTCTGAACGATGTCCTCAAACTTGCGACAGACACGGACAATGATTCCTGCTCTTATATCACTCTGCTTAGGAAGACTCTATTTCTAACAGCTATGGCCTCAGGTGCTAGAATCTCAGAACTAGCAGCGCTCTCACGTAACCCGGGAAACATAGATTTCCTCCCTACAGGCGAAGTACTACTTTCTCCAGACAGAGCTTTCCTAGCTAAAAATGAGGACCCGCAAAATAGGCGGTCCCCTTGGAAGATTATCTCTCTTCCCCAGGATCCTTTGCAGTGTCCAGTCACTATTCTCAGGGCCTTTTTAGCTAGATGTGCCACCCGCTTGTCTGGCCCCTTATTTATCAGGGAACAAGGGGGTACTATGACCATTCAAGGTATCAGACAACAAATCCTCTACTTCATTAAACATGCTAACCTGGAATCATTTCCCCATGCTCATGATATACAGTCAGTAGCTACCTCCATCAATTACTTCCAGAACATGGACTTTGATGACCTTAAAAAATATACGGGTTGGAAATCTCCTATGGTTTTCAAACGCCACTATCTAAAGAACTTACAGGCCCTTAAATACCCTACGGTTGCAGCGGGGAGTCTTATCTCTCCCCATTAATCTCTGATTATTCCTTTATTCCATCTCTTCTCTCCTCCCTCCTACCCGCCACTCACTCCACGTCGCCACTCTCCTGGGTGGTTCGTTAGCCCTAAGTTATTTACCATGTTTAATTCCTATGATTTAACTGTTATTGTATTTACCATTCCTTTAATGTTTAGATATGCTTACACATGTAAGATTGATGCCTTTTGCGTCTGGACACTCAGATGATTCCTTGTCTTCATATTTATTTAGCCTTACGTCCCCTATGTCCTTTGGCTAGTTTGTAATTTTATGTGTACTTACAGTATTATATTATTGGCTTACATGGTGTTTGTATTTTCCTTATGATGTTATTATTGTCTTGGGTTTGGAAAGCATTCTCTGGTACATATTCACCGGCCGTCACAGGTCGCCCCAGAAAAGGGATTTTGACGAAGGAAAATCTATTTCTGGGAAGAGACCAGTGACGCCCGGTGAAACCCTTCCCGGTTATTTTGTACGGACCCACCCCCTTTTTCCTTGCCAAGCCATATGTTCTTGCAGAAGGATGACCTGGAGGGCGGGCGTGGTAGGTGTCGGTGGGGTAGTCCAACTGTGTTCTCTAGGGCCTGTCACGGCCCTCCCCTTTGATGAAGGGATTATCTAAATGGAAGACAGCCTGTGAATAGTGGTTTTCACACGCACCTGTTGTATAAAAGACACCCACAAGGTGATCGCGCGAGGGTAGTAACCTCTGCATTCCATGCTTTTATCTTTCTCTAGTATATTTGGAAGATTCATATTAGAAAAGTGTAAAGAAGGACTTCTTTCACCGGGCGTCACAGGTCTCTTCCCAGAAATAGATTTTTCCTTCGTCAAAATCCCTTTTTTGTACTTCTTTATATATTGTGTAAAGGGTATGGGGAAAAAATCTATAAAATACACATGATAATATTACCGTAACATTGCTAACGTTAGCAATGCCACCGTAACGTTGGTAACGCTGTGTATCATTGGTAACGTTGCTAATGTTATCGTTCGCAGTGTATACGTTAGTGAAGTGACACGGAATTTTAACGTCATTATATTTAAACATTTTACCAAAATATATATAATAAAAGACATATTTAAACATTTTAACAGAAAACATATGTTTTCCAGTAGGAAATAACGTGATTTAACCGGTTTTCACCTTCATTTCATTCGTAATAACAGATCCCAGTTCGGCTACTCAACATTGGTCAAATTGGTTGTTCTGTTGGTTTGCAGTTGAAATGAAGGTTAATTTGGTCAAATCCCAATATTTACTACAGTAAAACATGAAAAATTCGTAGATAATTTTATTTTTCCTAACTATAAAACCTTAGCTATTTACTAGGGGTTATTACTTTCGGCGTAGCTGAAATGACCAGCCATTAGAATTTTAACGAGGGTTTACTACCCCACCGCTAGTTAGCGGGGGGGTGAGGAGGGTAGCTTGCTACCCCCCCCCCCCCCCTCAAGCACACCTGTGCTTGAGCTCACTTTGCTTGTAGGTAGGACTTCAAAGGGGATAGGGCTGGCGGGCAAGTTTGATTAAATAGCTAAGGTTTGTATAGTTAGGAAAAATACAAATTATCTACGAATTGGAATTTGTTCCGTAACTGACATACAAACCACGCTATTTAATAGGGGGGACTCACCCTTTACGAAGGGTGGAAAGTCCCAGCCAGTACTGGCTTTTGGCTTTGCCCAGGGACTCATTATTTGAATGTGTCAGCACTCAACAATAAGGAGTCCCTGCACCTCGCTAGAACCTTGCTACACAAGGACTGCGGCCTACACAAGCTGTGTGTGAAGGTATAATAAAGTGTGACTCGTCCTAGGAAGTTGGCCTGTAGTCCTCTAGAAGGAAACTTTAGGCTAGGACTCTCCCAATACCACCTCGTCAGGGTATGGGGACGTGACAGTATTAACCTTAATACTAGGAACACAAGGAAACATGGTTTACCTGCACTGGTTTGAGGTCAGCTGTGCAGAGAACCCAGGATGCTGCTTTCCCCAAGAGAGGGGAAGATGAAGAAAAGAATAAGGGCCAGACAAACCTTTTAATTCATGCAGACTAAGACCGGGTAACAATGCCCTCAACCTTCTGCTACTTGTCCACTAAGGAGCCTGAGGTTCTAAACAAGCTGTTGTGCAGCCACCACAGGGCCGATAGAGAACGTATTGAGCCTCCTGTGGGTCACGTCTTGCAGGTAGTGGGCCGTTAAGGTCGTCTGACGCTTCCACACCCCAGCCTGAAGAACCTGCGTCACTGAGAAATTCTTCTTAAAAGCCAGGGACGTAGCTACGCCCCTGACATCATGTGCTCTAGGGTGTTGTGACGGAGGAGGGTCTGGATTCAGGGACAGATGGATCACACTGCGAATCCATGCCGAGATGGTGTTCTTGGTGACCCTCCTCTTAGTCCTCCCAGTGCTAACAAACAATGCCTGCACCTGAGGACGGACTGCAGCTGTTCTTTTGAGATATAACCTCAGACTCCTTACTGGACACAGTAGGAGATGGTCTGGGTCATCTGTTACAGAACAAAGACTCGAAATCTGGAAGGAGTTGAACCGAGCATCCGGCTACCCCGGATTCTGAGTCTTAGCAATAAACTCAGGGACGAATTTGAACGTTACCTCCCCCCCTCCCCTTGAATGGGTGATGCCATATGAGAGACCATGAAGTTCACTGACTCGCTTGGCCGATGCCAAAGCTAGTAGGAACACCGTCTTCCAAGTTAGGTGGCGATCTGAAGCCTGGCGTAATGGTTCATAGGGAGGTCTCTTAAAGAGACCTGAGAACTCGAACCACGTTCCATGGAGGAGGTCTCACTTCCGACTGAGAGCAGGTAAGTTCATAACTTCGTATGAGTAGGGAAAGTTCCAGCGAGGAAGAAATGTCCATTACTTTGAGCCTGAAGGCTAGACTTGAGGCTGAGCGATAGCCTTTCACCGCCGAGACTGAAAGGCGCATTTATTCCCGCAAATACACGAGGAACTCCGCTATTGCTGGAATAGTGGCATCGAGTGGAGAGATACCCCTTCCACGACACAAACCACAGAAGACTTTCCACCTTGCCTGGTAGACAGATGCGAATGATTTTCGCAGATGTCCAGACATCCTAATCGCAACTTGCTGCGAAAATCCTCTCTCAGCGAAGAGATGCTGGATAGTCTCCAGGCGTGAAGTCGTAGCGAAGCTACGGCTTTGTGGAAGATGTTGGCATGTGGTTGTCTGAGTAGATCGTGTCGTGGAGGGAGTTCTCTCGGAAGTTCCGTTAGGAGTTGCAGAAGGTCCGGAAACCATTCCGCGTGATGCCATAGCAGAGCTATGAGGGTCATTGAAAGATTGATCGATATTCTGGTCTTGTTGAGCACCCTCCTCATCAGACAGAAGGGGGGAAAGGCGTACACGTAGATGTTGTCCCACCGTTGTTGGAAGGCATCTTGCCAGAGCGCCTTGGGATCCGGGATTGGGGAGCAGTATAGTGGAAGCTTGAAGTTCAACGCTGTCGCGAACAGATCCACAGTCGGGGAACCCCACAAAGTCAGGACTTTGTTGGCTACTAGGCTACTAGAAGTTCCAAAGACCACTCGGTACTCACTATCTGAGACACTCTGCTCAGATTGTCAGCGAACACATTCCTTTTGCCTGGAATGAAACGTGCCAATAGTGGGATCGAGTGGACTTCGGTCCATCTCAATATCTCTACTGCAAGATGGGATAGCTGCTTCAAAAAGGTACCTCCTTGCTTGTTGATGTAAGCCACTACTGTGGTGTTATCGCTCATCACCACCACAGAGTGACCCGCCAGGTATTGTTGGAACTGCTGAAGGGCCAAGAAAACAGCCTTCATCTCTAAAAGATTTATATGGAGGCACTTTTCTGATTCTGACCAATGGCCTGAGGTCCTGTGGTGTAGAACGTGGGCTCCCCACCCTTTCTTTGAGGCGTCCGAAAACAGCATCAAATCCGTGGGGAGGACGAGAAGATCCACTCCTCTTCGTAGGTTCTCATCTGTCACCCTCCACTGGAGGTCCGTCCGTTCCGCAGGTCCCATAGGGATCATGACGTCCGGGGAATCGCAACCTTGATTCCACTGGGACTTGAGTCGCCACTGGAGAGATCTCATTCTGAGGCGACCGTTGGGAACTAGACGAGCCAAAGATGAGAGGTGACCGAGGAGACGTAACCATGATTGGGCTGGAAGCTCTTCTCGTCTGAGAAAAGGGCTTGCGACCTTCCTCAGCCTTGCTATCCTATCGTCTGATGGGAAGGCTTTGTGGAAATTGGTGTCTATAATCATGCCTAGGTATACCAGTTTCTGAGAGGGCTGCAGAGAGGACTTTTCGAGATTTACCATGATCCCTAGATTCTGGCAAAATTCGAGAAGCTTGTCTCGGTGGCAAAGAAGGGTTGCCTCCGAGTCTGCTAGGATCAGCCAGTCATCCAGGTAACGGAGGAGACGGATACTGATCCTATGAGCCCAAGATGATATCAGGGTGAACACTCTGGTGAACACTTGAACAGCTGTGGAGAGACTGAAGCACAGCACCTTGAACTGGTAGATCTTGTTGTCTAGGCAAAATCTTAAGTACTTCCTTGAAGATGGATGGATTGGGATCTGGAAGTACGCGTCCTTCACATGAAGTCTCGCGGTCTCACTGCGAGTCTGACTGTGTCTGCCGTCTCCATGCTGAACGGGGTCTGTTTGACAAACCTGTTCAGAGCTGAGAGGTCGATGACTGGTCTCCAGCCTCCAGACACCTTCTTCACAAGAAAGAGTCGACTGTAGAAGCCTGGGGACCCGTCTGCCACCTGTTGGAGAGCGTCCTTCTTCAACATGGTCTCTACTTCTGCCCGGAGGGCTTGCCCCCTTACCGATCCCATGGTAAGGGGAGGTAGAGATGTTGTGAACGGGACGCGATATCCCTGACCGATCATGGAAATCGTCCAGGTATCTGCCCCGAGTTGCTGCCACCTTGTTGCGCAACTTTGTAGGCATCCCCCCACTGGTGGACATGCGGGGGACTGCCAATCCTAGCGTTTACGGCCTCGGCCACTCCCTTTAGGATTTTTACCTCCCCTGGAGGACTTTCTGCCCTTCCTGTCCTTGACAGGAAAGGGCTTAGACAACTTTGGCTTTGCTGCTGTCATCATCTTCGCATTGGGTTGCTGGAGGTTTGTAGGGCCTGGATGTCAGGGCCCTATGGAGGAGGGAATCCTGGTTGGACTTCCTCCACCTCTCAGCAGCTAGCTCCATGTCCTTAGGCTCAAACAAACTCTTACCAAGTACAGAAGAATGTCTGAGTCTGCTAATGTCGGAACTGGGGACCTTCTGGTGAAATCTCTCAGCCACTGCGTCCCGTTGTTTCCGGATCGTATTGGCCCACAAGCTCGAGACTTGGTGGGCCAGGAACTCGATGGTCCGCGATCCTGAGAGTAAGAATGTCTCCAGTGCCTTCCTGGTGCTTTCCTTGGACAGATCCTCAGACCGCACCAGGATGCTCAGAGACCCCAGCCAGATGTCAAGCCACGAGGTTGCCTGCATGGCACACTTCGCCACCTTCTCCTGGCTTAGGATCTCAGTAGTAGAATACGACACATGCGGGTTGGAGAGTCTCTCTAGAGGGACTCCCCAAGTGAGTTCTTCCACAGAATGGTGAACAGGAAGACCCAAACAAGTGTCCTCTAAGATTTTGAAATACCTCCTCTGGTGGACTCGAGGAGGAGGGAGGAGCTTGTTACCGGCGCTGGATCTGTTGGAGGAGGCAAGCTCAGAGAGCTGGCCTTCGACTTTGTCTCTGGCACTCTTCATCCCTTGTGACCAGGGCAAAGCTGCACTGGCCCTAGAGGGTTTCTGGATGCCATAGACTCGGTCCAAGACCGTGTCCTTACCCTGACGAGGAGGAATCTCTGGGTCTGGAAACCCGTTGAGAGTTTTCATGAGGGTCAGATCTTGCCCGAACGCATGTTCTGACTCTTGAAGCTCTCCTCCCGAAGGGCTAGCAGCAAAGTCTCCCGTCCCCAGTGGCTCTTCCTGGGGGGACCCGTGGACATTCTCCAAAGGTCTAGCTGGCTCCTGCCTAATCCTTGCCAAAGACTTAGGTAACGTCTTCAAGCCCTTTGGCTCCCTCCTGGGAGGGATACAGGACTCTAGTAACGATGGATGCGGGCTCTTCTCTACCCCTGTGTGAGAAGACTTCTCAGGGAAAGGCGGAGTTTCCCCAATTGGTGCAATGGGGGAACGGACAGGATCGTACGACTCGCCTGAGGATGGGAAATCCTCATACGCAGGGGAGGGAGAGAAAGTCTGGGGGGAAGAGGGAGCCTTGCACAAGGATTTCCGAGGAGACAGCTTAGCCCTCGGAGAAGTCACCACGGAGGGGACTCCTCTCTTCCTCTTCAGGGGAGAAGAAGCTGCCACTGTTTTGTGACCCAGTTCAGAAAACACAGGCTTAAAAGCCTGCATGAGAGCTTTGACTATGGTCCCAAACCAGGACTGCTGATAGACAGTCGTACTGTCAGACACTCCCTCTGGAGGGAAGGGGATCGATCGATCCCTAGGAGGAGTCAACAAACGAGGGTTCGCCTGAAACGAAGCTGAAGAAAAAGAGTCCTTAGACCTGTCCAGAAACCTCCCCTCCTCCGGCGAGCGAGCTGTTCTGCGCTTGGGAGGAGGGGAACGAGATGATGACCTGTCCGCCTGAAGACCCGTGATATCGCGTGCGGGATCGCGGCGCAAATCGCCCCGGCGATCGCGGCGCAAATCGCCCCGGCGATCGCGGCGCAAATCGCCCCGGCGATCGCGGCGCAAATCGCCCCGGCGATCGCGGCGCAAATCGCCCCGGCGATCGCGGCGCAAATCGCCCCGGCGATCGCGGCGCAAATCGCCCCGGCGATCGCGGCGCAAATCGCCCCGGCGATCGCGGCGCAAATCGCCCCGGCGATCGCGGCGCAAATCGCCCCGGCGATCGCGGCGCAAATCGCCCCGGCGATCGCGGCGCAAATCGCCCCGGCGATCGCGGCGCAAATCGCCCCGGCGATCGCGGCGCAAATCGCCCCGGCGATCGCGGCGCAAATCGCCCCGGCGATCGCGGCGCAAATCGCCCCGGCGATCGCGGCGCAAATCGCCCCGGCGATCGCGGCGCAAATCGCCCCGGCGATCGCGGCGCAAATCGCCCCGGCGATCGCGGCGCAAATCGCCCCGGCGATCGCGGCGCAAATCGCCCCGGCGATCGCGGCGCAAATCGCCCCGGCGATCGCGGCGCAAATCGCCCCGGCGATCGCGGCGCAAATCGCCCCGGCGATCGCGGCGCAAATCGCCCCGGCGATCGCGGCGCAAATCGCCCCGGCGATCGCGGCGCAAATCGCCCCGGCGATCGCGGCGCAAATCGCCCCGGCGATCGCGGCGCAAATCGCCCCGGCGATCGCGGCGCAAATCGCCCCGGCGATCGCGGCGCAAATCGCCCCGGCGATCGCGGCGCAAATCGCCCCGGCGATCGCGGCGCAAATCGCCCCGGCGATCGCGGCGCAAATCGCCCCGGCGATCGCGGCGCAAATCGCCCCGGCGATCGCGGCGCAAATCGCCCCGGCGATCGCGGCGCAAATCGCCCCGGCGATCGCGGCGCAAATCGCCCCGGCGATCGCGGCGCAAATCGCCCCGGCGATCGCGGCGCAAATCGCCCCGGCGATCGCGGCGCAAATCGCCCCGGCGATCGCGGCGCAAATCGCCCCGGCGATCGCGGCGCAAATCGCCCCGGCGATCGCGGCGCAAATCGCCCCGGCGATCGCGGCGCAAATCGCCCCGGCGATCGCGGCGCAAATCGCCCCGGCGATCGCGGCGCAAATCGCCCCGGCGATCGCGGCGCAAATCGCCCCGGCGATCGCGGCGCAAATCGCCCCGGCGATCGCGGCGCAAATCGCCCCGGCGATCGCGGCGCAAATCGCCCCGGCGATCGCGGCGCAAATCGCCCCGGCGATCGCGGCGCAAATCGCCCCGGCGATCGCGGCGCAAATCGCCCCGGCGATCGCGGCGCAAATCGCCCCGGCGATCGCGGCGCAAATCGCCCCGGCGATCGCGGCGCAAATCGCCCCGGCGATCGCGGCGCAAATCGCCCCGGCGATCGCGGCGCAAATCGCCCCGGCGATCGCGGCGCAAATCGCCCCGGCGATCGCGGCGCAAATCGCCCCGGCGATCGCGGCGCAAATCGCCCCGGCGATCGCGGCGCAAATCGCCCCGGCGATCGCGGCGCAAATCGCCCCGGCGATCGCGGCGCAAATCGCCCCGGCGATCGCGGCGCAAATCGCGCTGGTGGTCACGCGATGAACCCAGCCCTGGATCGCGCGCGGGAGGAATTTCACGCGCGTGCGAGGGTGTGATGGCGAGGGCACCAGCGCGCATAGGTGATGGCGAGGTGCGTGCAGCACGCAGGAGCTGGAACGTGGGGCGGGGGTTAGGCTGGATGGACGCTTGAGCGTGAGCAACCATTTGATCGCGCGGGCGCGCAAGAACCTGCTGAAGAGCCCGTGCAGGCGCGACTGTTGGACGCGCATGCGCAGGAGAAATGTCTCTAGCGCGTGGGCGTGGACCGCGCGTATCTGGAAGCACGGGGCGAGGGCGCGATTGCGCAGCCTCGTGATAACGCAAAGGTGAATTAGCGCGCTGGTGCAGGAACTGTCCCCTGAGGAGATCGTGGGCGCGCTGGGCGCGCAGGAGAATGTGAGCGCGCATGGCGCGCATCAGGATGCGGGCGCACAGGAGTGCGCTGCTGCGATGGGCGCGCAACAGGATTCGATCGCACAGGTGTGTGCTGCTGGCGATCGCTGCGCAAATCGCGCTGGCGATCGCTGCGCAAATCGCGCTGGTGGTCACGCGATGAACCCAGCCCTGGATCGCGCGCGGGAGGAATTTCACGCGCGTGCGAGGGTGTGATGGCGAGGGCACCAGCGCGCATAGGTGATGGCGAGGGCGTGCAGCACGCAGGAGCTGGAACGTGGGGCGGGGGTTAGGCTGGATGGACGCTTGAGCGTGAGCAACCATTTGATCGCGCGGGCGCGCAAGAACCTGCTGAAGAGCCCGTGCAGGCGCGACTGTTGGACGCGCATGCGCAGGAGAAATGTCTCTAGCGCGTGGGCGTGGACCGCGCGTATCTGGAAGCACGGGGCGAGGGCGCGATTGCGCAGCCTCGTGATAACGCAAAGGTGAATTAGCGCGCTGGTGCAGGAACTGTCCCCTGAGGAGATCGTGGGCGCGCTGGGCGCGCAGGAGAATGTGAGCGCGCATGGCGCGCATCAGGATGCGGGCGCACAGGAGTGCGCTGCTGCGATGGGCGCGCAACAGGATTCGATCGCACAGGTGTGTGCTGCTGAGTTGGGCGCGCAACAGGATTCGGGCGCACAGGAGTGCGCAGTTTGGATGGAGAGTGCAGGGGTACCTGTGAGCGCCCGTGCGCTAACTTAGGTACCTCCTGGACTGCGCGCTGGAACGTAGGGGTGCGCTGGAGCGCCGGTGAGCGCTTGTGCGCTGTATCAAGAACAACTGCGACTGCGGGCTTAACTCCAGAAGTGCGCTGATGAGTAGGAGAGCGCCTGAGCGCTGTAGCAGGAACAGATGAGCGCTTACGCGCAGATGAGCTCTGGCGCGCTATAGCAGGAACTGCAGGTGGACGCTGGCGCGCAGGAGATCGTGTGCGCGCAGGGGAACCCTGGCGCGTAGGAACAGGAACAGGTGCGCGCTGGGGCGCTAAGTCAGGAACAGCAGCAGCGTGATGGCGCACAGGGGGGCACCTGGCGCTTAAGGGACTGAAGCGCAGTTTTGCACTCAAGTTCCTTGTGCCCCGAAGGGACCGGTGCCTGTGCAATGACAGGGTTAGAAGGCGCATATAGCGCATCAGCAGCCTTGAAGGAAGACGGCAGGTCAGCAGGTCTGGAGGGTGACAGGTCAGGGGCTCCCGAAGGACGACCTTCCACTGAAGGAGATCACGAACGATCTCTGGAGAGGTCTAAGGTGGTAGCTGGCAGGATCGGTGAACGGCGAGTCTCCTCCGCAGAGGACTGCGGGGATGACGAGCCGAAGAGGCGCCTCCTAACTCCCTTGTGAGGAGAAGAAAGTCCTCTACGGCGAAGGGGAGGACGAGCCTTCCGCCTTATACGCCCTCTAGGGGCCGTGGGATCAGCAAGCTGACCATCATAAGGCCTCCGCAGAGGAGTCTCTGTTATAGTGAACTTCCCCGAGGGGGAGAGTCACTAACAGGAGGGACCGTAGGACTAAGTTCCACCCTCGAAGGATGTTCAGAGGGGGAAGCTAAGCCTTCAGCTACCTCAGCAACAACAGGAGCAGGAGTTTGATCAGACACACCGGAGGCCTCCGTTACAACAACGTCGACGATAGACAGAGTATCTATGTCTGCTATCGTCGGCGATTGCTTAACAGCTGCTCCCAGATTTATCATGTCAAACAGGGCTTCCTTGGAGGGCAAACCCTGAAGCCCCAAGGAAGCCTAAAGCTGTAACAAATCATTGTTATTCACAGAGAAATCAATATCCTCCTCCGGGGGAGGAGGGGCAGCGGCCTCGCTATGGGAGGCAACTACCTCTACCGCACCCCGGGATCGGTCAACAGAACTACGGCCTACGCTACCACTTGACGGCCTCTCGGAAGAGACTGATCGAGTGGAGCTTCGGAGGAGGTTTGGGCTACGGAAGAAGAGGCGTTGGAATTTTCTTTCTTCATTGAAGCCTTTGAAGGAGGAATATCCCTTTTGTACTTCTTCTTCCGGCGCCGGGCAAACCTCTCCCACTGGGAGGTAGACCACTCCCTACACTCACCGCATATATTACCACTATCACACCGTTGGCCCCTACAATGAGGATATAACGTGTGAGGATCTGTGTCGACCGTCGACATAAAAGTCCCACAAGGGCGGTCAGGTAATCCAGGACACGTACGCATTATTATTAATAGAGGCCAACTTCACACACTCTGTAGAAAAAGAGAAAGCAAAAACAGATTTATGGCAGTCAAGTGAGGGTGAGAGCAGACACGTCTGTTCATCACCCGAGCCAAAAGCAAACTGAAGCATTCACAGGTGTGTGTGAGGGGGCGGGGGGGGGTAGCAAGCTACCCCTCCCTAACTAGCAGCTGGGTGGTAAACCCTCGTTAAAATTCTAATGGCTCGTCACTTCAGCTACGCCGAAGTAATAACCCATATTAAATAGCGTGGTTTGTAGTTCAGTTACGGAACAAATGCATGTTCTGACTCCTGCAGCTCTCCTCTGGAAGGACTAGCAGCGAAGTCTCCTGTCCCCAAAGGCTCTTCTTAGGGAGACTCGCGTACGTTCTCCGAGTGACTGGCTGGCTCCGTTCTAAGTCTTGACGAGGACTTCGGTACTGTCTTGGAGTCCTTCGACTCCCTCCTGGGAGGAATGGAGCACTCCAACAATGACGGAGGTAGGCTCTTCACCACTCCTACCCGCGAAGACTTTCCAGCGCGAGGTGAGGTTTCCCTCATTGGTGCGATGGGGGAACGTCACACCTCACGTGACTACCCTGAAGACGGGTAATCCTCGTCCGAAGGGGAGGGAGAAAAAGTCGGGGGGGGGGGGGGGGGGCCTGCCTCGAAGTTACAAGGAAACAGCTTAGTCCTCGGAGAAGTCACCGCATCCGAAACTCCTCTTTTTCTCTTCAGGGGAGTAGACGCAACCAAGGATTTGTGGCCAAAATTAGAGAGAACAGGCTTGACAGCCTGCGTGACCGCTCTGATAAGTGCCCCGAACCAAGGCTGCTGGCTGCGCTATCACACACTCCCTCTGGAGGGACAGGGATCGACCAATCCCTGGGAGGAGTTTCCATAGGGGGGTTCGCCTGTAAAGAAAAAAAAGACAAACAAGAAATGTCCCTGGACCTTTCTGGAACCTTCCCCCCTTCCGGCGAGCGCACTGTTCTGCACTTGCAGGGGCGGGGAACGGGGCGATGGCGACCTTGCCGCACGTTATCCTGCTGCCTCGCGCGTGGGAAGATATTGGTGATCGCGCTGGGGAGCGCGTTGGCGCTCACGCGATGTGGAATACCCAGGGTCGCGCGCGGGAGACTGCTGGCGCGCGCGAAGGCGCGCGGGCGAGTGATGGTGCGTAGGACAGTGCGCAGGAAGCTGTTTGCGCGCGAGGGTGAATGTTCACGCGGGCGCGCAGGATCAGGATGAAGAGCCCGTGCGGGCGAGTGATGGCGCGTAGGACAGTGCGCAGGAAGCTGTTTGCGCGCGAGAGTGAATGTTCACGCGGGCGCGCAGGATCAGGATGAAGAGCCCGTGTGGGCGAGAGATCGTGTATCCCAGAAGATATCTTCGGGCGAGCGCGCAGGGGAGAAATCCCTTACGCGCGGGTGCGCAGCTGGAACCTACGCTTGTTGGCGCGCCTCTTGTGGGCGCACATTAGGCTGGCGATGCGTTGCTGCTGTGGGAGATGGGCGTGGGCGCGTGTAGGTGAATGCGTGCGAATGCGCACTGGCGAGGGATGGCGCGGGGGAAAAAGCAGATGGCGCGTTGGCGAGCACTGGCAAGTAGGGGAAGTCCTAAATTTCCATACTGCACCCAGATCCGAAGATCGTGGGCGCGCAGGAGATCGTTGGTGCGGAGGGCGCTGGCGCGCAGGAGAGCGCTGGCACGTTGGTGAATGCTGGCGCGCAGCAGGTTGAAGGCGCGCTGGCGAGCAGGTGAGCGCTGGCGCGCAGGTGAGCGCTGGCGCGCAGGTGACCACTGTGCTTTATCAGGAACCTCGGCAGCAGGTGAGCGCTGACGCGCTATCTCCGAAACCTCAGTGAGGTCTGGAGAACGTTGGCGCGCATGCTTGGCATGGCGCGTAAGGGACGTGTGCACTAATTGACGCGTACGCCCTTGTTGCCCCGAAAGGACCGGTGCCTGTTTTTTGAAAACAGGTTTGGTTGGCGCATAAAGCGCATCAGCAGCCAGGAACGGCGACGGCAGGTCAGCAGGTCTGACGGGTGGAAGGTCGGCGTGCCCTTTGTAAGGACGACCTTCCACCGAAGGGGATCGCGAACGATCCGCAGAGAGGTCCAGGGCAGTAGCAGGAACAGTCGGAGATCAATGACGAGGCTCCTCTGCAGCGGACTGCGACGGTGATGTTGAACCAAAGAGGCGCCTCCTCACCATATTATAACGTGAAGGAAGGCCTCTCCGGCGAAGAGCAAGGCGAGCCTTACGACGTATACGCCCTCTGGGGGCCGTTGGGTCAGCAAGCTGACCTTCAGCAGTCCTCCGAAGAGGAGTCTCTGTGAGTGAACTGCCCCGAGGGGGAGAATCACCGACAGGAGAGACTGTGTTTCTCCCTTGTAGTTTGTGCAGGACCGGGAGAAACTAAGCCTCCAGCTACTGCGGGTTGAGAAGTTGCAGACGTATTAGGATTGGATACTTCTGACACCACAACGTCGACAATAGACAGAGGATCAACCTCTGCCAAAGTCGGCGATTGCTTGACAGCGGCACACAACCGGATGATGTCAATCAAGGCTTCCTTGGAAGGCGAACCCTCGAGCCCCAAGCAAGACCAAAACTGGAATAAATCAGTTATATTAACATTTCAATCCTCCCCCAGGGGAAGAAGTGGAGCTGCCTCGCTAGGGGAGGCAACGCCATCTCTCGAAACCCGAGGTTTGGAAACAGAACTACGGTCTTCGCTACCACTCGACCGTCTCTCGAATGAAACTGATCGAGTGGGAGCTTCGGAGGAGGTTTGGGCAGCGGAAGAAGAGTCCTTGGGATTTTCTCCTTTCAAAAAAATCTTCGAAGGAGAAATATCCCGCCTGGACTTCTTCTTCCGTCGCCGAGAAAACCTCTCCCACTGGGAGGTAGACCACTCCCTGCACTCCCCACACTTATTACTACTATCACACCGTTGACCCCTACAGTAAGGACAAAGGTTGTGAGGGTCTGTCTCGACCACCGACATAAATGTACCAAAAGGCGGTCGGGTAATCCAGGACATTTGCGTATTTTCGCAGAGGCCAACTTCACACACAAACCTGTAGGAGAGAAAGCAAAAACGCATTATTGGCTGTCAGAGAGGCGAGGGTGAGAGCGGACACGTCCGACTACCACCTAAGCCGAGAGCAAAGTGAGCTCAAGCACAGGTGTGTGTGAGGGGGGGGTAGCAAGCTACCCTCTCTACACCCCGCTAACTAGCGGTGGGGTAGTAAACCCTCGTTAAAATTCTAATGGCTCATCCTTTCAGCAACGCCGAGAGTAATAACCTCTATTAAATAGCGTGGTTTGTATGTCAGTTACAGAACAAATATATATTTCAGTTCGAAATGTGAATCTGTAATACAGTAAAACTTTACCGACCCAAAAATACATGTCTTTAAGGGAAGGGAATCATGCTCATCCCGCCTTTCCTGGTTTACTCTAATGTCCGTATTCGTCCCTTTTTTATAGCTAATTTTATTTTCTCTTGCAATTAAACCATCATATATCAACCCCAGGTTTTTACACAATTTTAGGTTAGGCTAAGGAAGGTTACTGTGGCCACTGTGCCTAGGTTAGGTAGGTATAGGAGGACATAGGCTAACTCCTATATCTGACTATATTGAACAATTATTATAGCCTTAATTATTTTCCAAAGGAAATATAACTATTCATTTGATAAAAAAATGTTTTATAGGCCTTCAGAAATAATTGTATAGCCTCATCAAAGATCGTAAAAAATGACAAATTCGGAGATAATTTGTATTTTTCCTAACCATACAAACCTTAGCTATTTACATAGGGTATTACTTTCGGCGTAGCTGAAAATGACGAGCCATTAGATTTTTTACGAGGGTTAACTACCCCCGTGCAAGTTAGCAAGGGGGTAGGGGAAGGGGTAGCTTGCTACCCCTAACCCCCCCCACACACCGGTGAATTGTCTCACTTCACTTAGAGGTAGGACTTGTCTTGGGGGACAGGGCTGGCGGGCAAATATGTGTAAATAGCTAAGGTTTGTATGGTTAGGAAAAATACAAATTATCTCCGAATTTGTCATTTGTTCCGTAACCGAAATACAAACCACGCTATTTGCATTGGGTGACTTACCACTTAGGAAGGGTGGAAAGTCCCAAGCCTTACTGGCTTTGGCTTTACCCGGGGACTCAGAATCCGAGTGAGTAGCACTCGAGAAAAAGAGTCCCTGCACCTCACAAGTAGCAAGGAACGTGCGGCCTACATAAGCTTGTGTGTGGAGGAATAGAGTGTGACTCGTCCTAGGAAGTTGACCTGGAGTCCTTTAGATGGAATTCTAGGCTAGGACATTCACAATACCACCTCGTCAGAGTATGGGGGATGCGACAGTATTAACTTAATACTAGGAACACAAGGGAGCATGGTTTACCTGCAGAGGTTGAGGTCAGCTATGCAGACACCAGGATGCTGCTTTCCCCAAGAGAGGGGAGGATGAAGAAAGAAGTAAGGGCCAGACATACTCTTTCATTCACGCAAACTGAGACCGGGTAACAATGCCCTCAACCTTCTGCTACCTGTCCAATAAGGAGCCTGAGGTTAGACCAGCTGCTGTGCTGCCACCACGGGGCCGATAGAAAAAGTATCGAGGCTCCTGTGGGTCACGTCTTGCAGGTAGTGGGCTGTGAAGGTCATAAGACGCTTCCAGACAACAGCTTGTAGCACTTGCGTCACAGAGAAGTTTCTCTTAAAGGCCAGGGACGTAGCGATGCCCCTGACGTCGTGTGCTCTAGGGCGACGTGACGGAGGAGGGTCAGGATTCAAGGCGTGATGGATAACCCTTCGAATCCAGCCCGAGATGGTGTTCTTGGTGACCCTCCTCTTAGTCCTTCCCATGCTTACGAACAACGCCTGCACGCGGGGACGAACTGCAGCTGTTCTCTTCAAGTAATGCCTCAGACTCCTCACTGGGCATAATAGCAGATGGTCTGGGTCACTTGTTACAGAACGGAGATTTGTGACCCTGAAGGAGTCGAACCGTGGATCCGGCACTCCAGGGTTCTGAGTCTTGGCAACAAACTCAGGGACGAACCTGAACGTTACCACCCCCCATCCCCTGGAATGGGCGATGTCGTATGAGAGACCATGAAGTTCACTAACTCATTTGGACGAGGCCAACGCGAGTAGGAAAACCGTCTTCCAAGTCAGGTGGCGATCAGAGGCCTGGCGTAATGGTTCGAAGGGGGGTCTCTTCAGAGCCCTGAGGACCCAAACCACGTTCCATGGAGGAGGTCTCACTTCCGACTGAGGGCAGGTAAGCTCATAGCTACGTATGAGTAAAGAGAGTTCTAGCGAGGAAGAAATGTCCACTCCTTTCAGCCTAAAGGCCAGGCTTAAGGCTGAGCGATAGCCTTTCACCGCCGAGACCGAAAGGCGCATTTCCTCCCGCAAATACACGAAGAACTCCGATACTGCTGGAATAGTGGCATCGAGTGGAGAGATACCCCTCCCACGACACAAACCACAAAAGACTCTCCACTTCGCCTGGTAGACTCCCGCGGAGGACTTCCTCAGGTGTCAAGACATTCTTTCCGCAACCTGCTGCGAAAAGCCTCTCTCCGTGAGGAGACGCTGGATAGTCTCCAGGCGTGAAGCCGAAGCGAGGCTACGGCTTTGTGGTAGATGTTGCAATGTGGTTGCCTGAGTAGCTCGTGTCGTGGGGGAAGTTCCCTCGGAGGTTCCGTTGGGAGTTGTAGAAGGTCCGGGAACCATTCCGCGTGATGCCATAGCTGAGCTATGAGGGTCATTGACATGTTGACCGATAGTCTGGTCTTGTTGAGCACCCTTCTCACCAGACAAAACGGTAGGAAGGCGTACACGTCGATGTTGTCCCACCGTTGTTGGAAGGCATCTTGCCAGAGAGCCTTGAGGTCCGGAACTGGGGAGCAGTACAGAGGCAGCTTGAAATTCAAGGCTGTCGTGAACAGGTCCACTGTTGGGGAACCCCACAAAGTCCGGACTTTGTTGGCTATCTGAGGATCCAAAGACCACTCGGTACTCACTATCTGCGAAGCTCTGCTCAGACTGTCGGCGAGCACATTCCTCTTGCCAGGAATGAAGCGAGCTGATAGTGTTATCGAGTGGACTTCGGACCACCTCAGAATCTCTACTGCAAGATGGGATAGCTGTTGTGAAAAGGTACCTCCCTGCTTCTTGATATAAGCCACTACCGTGGTGTTGTCGCTTATCACCACCACGGAGTGGCCTGCCAGGGTCCGTTGGAACTGTTGAAGGGCCAGATACACGGCCTTCATCTCTAGCAGGTTGATGTGTAGGTACTTTTCTGATTCTAACCAAAGGCCTGAGACCCTCTGGTTCAGAATGTGGGCCCCCCACCCTTCTTTTGACGCGTCCGAGAACAGTGTTAAATCCGGGGGAAGGACGAGAAGTTCCACTCCCTTTTGTAGGTATTCGTCGATCAGCCACCACCGCAGGTTCGCCTGTTCCGTGGGTCCCATAGGGACCAGAGAGTCCGGGGAATCGGTGCCCTGATTCTACCGGGACTAAAGCCGTCATTGCAGGGATCTCATCCTGAGACGGCCGTTCGGGACCAGACGGGCCAGGGAGGCTAGGTGACCGAAAAGACGTAACCATGATTGGGCTGGAAGCTCTTCCCGCCTGAGGAAGGGCTCTGCAACCCTCCTCAGCCTTGCTATCCTGTCGTCTGATGGAAAGGCTTTGTGGAGATTGGTGTCTAATAACATGCCTAGATATACCAGTCGTTGGGTCGGCTGCAGAGAGGACTTCTCGAGAATTACCATGATCCCCAGATCTTGGCAAAGTCCCAGAAGCCTGTCCCAGTGTCGAAGAAGGGTCGACTTCCAGTCTGCCAGGATCAGCCAGTCGTCCAGATATCAGAGGAGACGGATGCCGTTCCTGTGCGCCCACGACGAAATCAGGGTGAACACACTGGTGAACAACTGAGGTGCTGTGGAGAGACCGAAGCACAGTACCTTGAACTGGTAGGTCTTGCTGTCTAAGCTGAATCTCAAGTACTTCCTGGAAGACGGATGGATTGGGATCTGGAAGTACGCATCCTTCAGATCTAGTGTGCACATGAAGTCTTGTGGTCTCACTGCAAGTCTGACCGTGTCCGCTGTCTCCATGTTGAACGAAGTTTGTTTGACAAACTTGTTCAGAGCTGAGAGATCGATGACGGGTTTCCAGCCTCCAGACGCCTTCTTTACAAGAAAGAGTCGACTGAAGAAGCCTGGGGAGCCGTCGACGACCTCTTGGAGAGCATCCTTCTTGAGCATGGTCTCGACTTCTACCCGAAGGGCTAGCCCCTTTGCCAATCCCATGGCATAGGAGCTCAACGCCGCTGAATTCGCTGTCGGGGGAGGTTGAGATGTTGTGAATGGGACGCGATATCCTTGGCCGATCACAGAGACCGTCCAGGAATCAGCCCCATGTTGCTTCCACCTGTGCACGCAACTTTGTAGGCATCCCCCCACAGGTGGACACGCAGGGGGACTGCCAATCCTAGTGTTTACGGCCACGGCCGCTCCCTCTAGGATTTCTGCCTCCCCTGGAGAACTTTCCACCCCTCTTGTCCTTGACAGGAAAGGGCTGTGGCTTAGACACCTTCGTCTTAGCTGCCGGAGCCTGCTTCGGTGTCCTGCAAGGCTGCTGTTGATGCTGTTGTGGAGCTGGAGGCTTGTAGGGCCGAGATGTGAGGGCCCTTTGGAGGAGCGAATCATGATTCGACTTCCTCCACCTCTCAGCTGTGCGTTCTATATCCTTGGGCTCAAACAAGCTTCCTCCTAGGATGGAGGAGTGTCTGAGCCTGCAGACATCTACAGCGGGGACCTTCGGATGGAACTTCCCGGTCACCGCATCACGTTGCTTTAAGATCGAGTTGGCCCACAGGTTGGTAACCTGGTGAGCCAGGAACTCAATGGAGCGAGTGCCCGAGAGGAGGAAGGTCTCCATGGCCTTCCTATTGCTCTCCTTAGACAAGTCCTCGGAGCACAATAGGATGCCCAGAGAACCCAGCCAGACGTCCAGCCACGAAGTGGCCTGCATGGCACACTTCGCCACCTTCTCCTGGCTAAGGATCTCCGATGCTGAGAATGTCACCTGCCGGGATTAGAGCTTCTCAAGAGGAGTTCCCCTGGTGAGCTCTTCCACCGAATGGTGGAGTGGAAGAGCTATACTGGACTCCCCATCCATCTCAAAATACCTCCTCTGCTGTAAACGAGGAGGTGGGAGGAGTTTGTTCCCGGCAGAAAAACGGCTGGAGGAGGCGAGTTCCGAGAGCTGGGCTTCGACCTTATCTCTGGCACTCTTCACCCCTTGGGACCAAGGCAAAGCTGCACTGGCCCTTGGGGGTTTCTGGGTACCATAGACCTGGTCTAGGACCGTATCCTTGACTTCGCGAGGGGCGATCTCTGGGTCCTTGAACCTGTTGAGTTGCCTCATCCGATTCAAGACCTGCCAGAAGGCATGCTCCGACTCGTGCTGCTCTCCACCCTGTGGACTGGCAGCTAAGTCTCCTGTCCCCTAAGGCTCTTCATGGGGAGACACATGGACGTTCTCCTGGGGTCTGGTTGGCTTTGGTCGGATCCGTGAAGACGACTTAGGAATCGTCTTTGAGTCCTTGGGTTCCCTCCTGGGCGGGATGCAGGACTCCAGCAAAGAGGTCTGGAAGGTACCTTCCACGCGAGACGTTTCTCTTTCTCGAGGTGGGGTTCCTCCCATTGGTGCCGTGGGAGAGGCCCTCACCTCGCTGGACTCTCCTGAGGGCGAAAAAGCTTCGTCCACAGGAGAAGGAGAAAACGACTGCGAAGGGGATGGAGCCTTCCTGCCGGACCTCTTAGGAGTCAACTTCTCCCTGGGAGAAGTCACCACAAAGTCCACTCCTTTCCTTCTCTTCAGCAGGGGGTAGTCTGTCTTTTGTTTGAGTCCCAGATCAGCGAGGGCCGGCTTCACAGCCTGCACCACCGCTTTCATCAGGTGACCAAACCAAGACTGACGGGTGACCGACGCAGTGTCAGTAATCCCCGCTGGAGGGAAGGGCATCTCCAGATCCTTCTGAGTGGACGCAACGGGGCCTGCCTGAAATGAAGAAAGGGAAGAATGTTGCCTGGACCTCTCCGGTGACTCTTCCTGGTCCTGGATGAGAGCCCTGCGCTTGCGCAGTGGCGATCCTGATGGCGATCTGGAAGTACGCATCCCTGTCGGAAGCACGCGCTGCGGATCCCGGCGAGAATGGGCGCGCAGTCGCGCAGAGATATGCACACGCGGGCGCATTCGCGCGCAGGCGAGTGGGCGAGTGGGCGCACTGGCGAGTGGGTGCGCTGGCGAGTGGGCGCGCTGGCGAGGGGGCGCTGGCGAGGGGGCGCTGGCGAGGGGGCGTGTTGGCGCGCAGGTGAAGGTGTGCGCGGGCGCGCAGGTGAATGAGCGCATGAGGGTAGAGGAGATCGCTGTCGGTCAGGAGAACGATGGTGCGCAGGAGATCGACAGCGCACTGGAGATCGATGGCGCGTGGGCGAGCGATGGCGAGTTGGCGAGCGATAGCGAGTTGGCGAGCGATGGCGAGTTGGCGAACGTTGGCGCGTTGGAGAGTGATGGCGCATTGGCGAACGATGGCGCCCAGTGCGCACAGGTGACCGACCGCGCGCAGGTGATTTAGCGCGTGTGCGAGTCGGAGACCTCTGACGATCCGAGGCATGGGCGCGCTGGCGCGTTGGCGAGCGCTTGCGCACAGGCGAAGGATCGTGCGGACGCGCAGGAGATCGTTTGCGTGCAGGAGGGTATCAATGCGCAGTCAGCTGGGGAGCAGGATCAGATGGCGAGGAAGTGCGCAAGGGCGAACGCTCGCGGTCGGGCTCAGAAGAAGACTCGTGGGCGCGAGAGCGCGCAGGAACTCTTGAAGTGCGCACCGGAGTGCGCGCGCGCTGTTGCGCAGGCGAAGATGGCCGCACAGGTGCGCGAAGTCGAGGCAAAGGAGTACGGTCCTTGCCTGCGTCCAGATCCGAAGATCTAGGGCGCGTGGGTGTGCGTTGCCGCGCAGGGCGCGCATCAGGAACAAGGTGTGCAGGTGCGCGCTGAAGAGCAGGAGATCGTGGGCGCTCAGGAGACTGATGGCGCGCATGGCGCGCAGCAGGAACAGAAGGGCGCTGACGGCTAGCAGGAGAGCGCTGGCGAGGCGAGTCTGAAGGCTGCAGCTCTGGAGAGCGCATGTGCGCTACTGGGCGCAAGCCCGCAGTTGAGCGCGCAGGGGAACCCTGACACGCAAGGGATTTACCCACACCGTGGGATACGTCCCTTTGCCCCGAAGGGAACGGTGCCCGTCGGATGACGGGATGAGAAGGCGCCTGCTGCGCATCTGCATACAGGGGCAATGGCAGGCCGGAAGGACTGGAAGGTCTGGCAGGCGAAGGAGATCGTGAGCGATCTGCGGAGAGGTGCAAGGACGTGGCTGCGACGGTCTGCTCCCGACGAGAAAAATCCTCTGCAGGGGAAGGCGGCGGTGAAGAAGACCCGAAGAGGCGCCTCCTAACTCCCTTGTAGGGAGAAGGAAGGCCCCTACGGCGAAGAGGAGGACGAGCCTTACGGCGAAGGCAACCTCGAGGCAGGGCATCCACATCGTCGGTCCTCCGAAGAGGAGTCTCTGTCAATGCGCTCCCCCGAGGAGGCGACCCACCTGCAGGAGAGACCGTGGGACTCAACTTTCCCCTCGAAGGATGTTCGGAGGGGTAGGCTGAGCCTTCAGCAACGTCCGCAACAGCAGCAGCAGCAGTGACGGTATTATTTTACTGTATTACAGGGCAATGTAGCCTAGGAAAAAAAAAAATTTTCTTATAGAAAAAATTACACTCTTCAAAAATGACACTCGTTCCCATCGCAAATAATGGGGGACCCCCAGTGGGAACTCGGGGTTTTGGGTGGGGAAAACATACTGAGGAAATGATATATACAAGTAAAACAAGCCTTTTCTTTTCTATGCATTACCTTCTTGGATGTATATCGGAAGAAAAGACAAAACAGTATAACTGGATAAACTTTGGAGGCGCCGTTCCAAAGGCTATGTCTCATGAAAAAATACGTAACCAGAACTGCCAACGTGTGATGGAGATCAAATGTTAGCGTAACATCCTGACATTAGCAGAATTTTTCATTATTTTTTCTCATTCAACTTGCCTATTGTAGTCGCTCCCGTTCGTTCGTTTGTACATAGCAGCTTTCGACCTAAGCGTAAGAACCACGTCTCCCTGAGCAGAGACTCTTCCTCCACCAATAGGATTTCTTCTTCTCTAATCATGAAATGGAACTATTCGTCTTCTCCACCAGCTCTGTTCAAGTCCATTACTTGATCAGTTATGTAATACCCTCGTATACATATTACGTTTGACCCCAGTATTACTTGTTTTATTATAAAATACCCTCATTTTATATACCCATCAAATATTATTTATCATACACTCCATTTTATCTTTCTATTTCACTTTTATACATTTTGTTATTACCTTGTCACTCCCAGATTTCACATAAATACTTGCTCTGGACAAGTTTCCCATTCTGGTTCATTCATGTTTACTCTCTAGACTCCGTTGCTTTTCCGTTAACCAATCACGAACCCATACGTATGTAAAGTTTGCACAGGTGGGTTAATATTTCCCTACCACAACCTTCCAACAAACCCTTTTCCGTGGAAACCTTTGCCCAAGTCAGGTCTTTGTTAGTTCAAGTGACGTCTTTTTGCGTATTTTACGATCGAAGCTTTAGAAAATTGTAATGAATTCAGTAATCCATACTTGACAGTATTTTGGTGAATTCCAATGTTGATCATTTTCTTAAATTTCGTAATGTAATATACCAACTTTTACAGTGTTCCAAGTGCTGTACTAAACTAAGGCAAAGCAGTTAAGATGCTACAGACTCAGTCACAACACCCCCGTGACCCACAAGTTACGTCGTCACAGTCATAAAAGTAGGTCATTAATTTCTTTAACTTTAATGTGTTAAATTTACTATATTTTGTTAGAGTGCGAAGCTTAACATTATCGCTTGCCAGTGCATACGAGGTTGATGTTTTACTTTCCTGTGATCATAAGGGAGGAACAAGAACCATTATATTTAACGTTGCTAATGTTAGCGTAACATTTCTAATGTTAGAGTGCGCAGCTCAACATTACCGCTTGCCAGTACATACGAGCTTGATGTTTTATTTTCATGCGAGCGAAGTGAGCTAATGGCGGAACAATAACCATTATATATAATGTTATCGTAACAGTGCTAACATTATCGTAACGTGAGTGAAGTGATACGGATTAACATGATATATACAGTATAACAAAGGGCATTATATTTTGTTTGTGACCTGGGAACTTCTAAGTTAGGTTAGGTTGGTTTGTTAGGTTCTGTACCCTTTTTGTACTTTTTTTTATATATTGTGTAAAGGGTATATGGAAAAATTCTTTAAAAGACACATGATAATATTACCGTACCATTGCTAACGTTAGCAATGCCACCGTAACGTTGGTAACGCTATGTATCATTGGTAACGTTGCTAATGTTACCGTTCTCAGTACATACGTGCGTGAAGTGACACGGAATTTGAACAAGTCATTATAAATCATTTTAACAAAATATATATAATAAAAGACATTATATTCAAACATTTTAACAGAAAATATATGTTTCCCCGTAGAAAATAACGTGATTTAACCGGTTTTCACCTTCATCCGTAATAACAGCAACCCGTTCGGCTACTTAAAAGTTGGTCGAATTGGTTTGCGGTTGAAATTCGGTCAAATTACGTTATTTACTACATGAAAACACATATTTTCTGTTCGAAATCGGAACCTGTAATAGAGTACAACTTTACCTTCATGACACCCTCTTGTCATTAAAAATAAATGTACATATATAAGAAATCATTACTTTTCGTACAGTTAATATGGGTTTTAGGAAAACAAGGTCATAATGTTACCATCACGTTCATAGCATCCTTTTTTTTTTTTTTTTTTTTAAATAAAAGAATAGATCATAATAAAGGAATAATTACAGTCTTGTAAAATGATGCAACAAGACCATGAGTGTGTATGCAACTTTACCGGAATTGGTGAGCCACTGCATCTATTCTGATCTCTATCTAAAAAGTAATATTTTCTACTTTTATAATAATCTTCTAGATTAAAACTTTGTCTTACCTTTGAAAAGGGATACATTCAATGTCTTCTCTAAATACCCAAAAATACATATCTTTAAGGGAATGGAATCATGCTCATCCAGATTCCCGCCTTTCCTGGTTTACTCTAATCAAATGTTTAAGGGAAGGCCGCAAGGCGGCGGCCAAACAAAATTGAGGACTTTTAGACCAGGTATCTTATATAGAAAGAGGAAAACATATGAAGGGAATAACAATACTGTTACATGCATTCGTTGATGAAATAAATTCTTTAAATTATTTACATAATCAATATTACTAAGAACAGGGATAATTCTAAAGATAGAGTCGAATGGGGAATCAATTTCTGAAAAAAAAAAAATACTATAATGATAACATATTCCCATTACAACGCTTTTCCCTTGGGGGAAAAATTGATTCATGTCCACTCTAATAGCAAGTCAATTTCCATCCTGGACTTGAATTACCTTTAACATGTGTTTGCTACAGTGGAATACAAATTTTGGTTCAGCAAAATCAGAAACACAGAGGGAAAGGTTACTTTAGTACAATCAAAACATGGATATCTTGGAGCACTTATAGGGGACACTACCCTAAAATTGTGCATCCGGACAACTTTCCTAGTAGCTTTGCCTAACCCAATTCTGGGGTTAGATTGAATCCATTTACAGGGAGATCATGTCCCTCTACATCAACAGAGCTCTTCATCAGATCTCGGGAATTTCGAACTGATCACTCAAAAGTCCCGCCATTTAACTCCACAAACGTTACGTTAAATTGAGGGAAGGCTGGAAGATCTCGTGGGCGTTGAGACGAATGACTATGGTCTAATACGCGACGGTATTAGGGCCTAAAACTTAACCACCTGGTAGGGAAGGAGCGGGTGTTAAAGAAATTAAGTATTTGTAATTTATGAATCACGAATGTAACGACATTTTACTATACCACGATGAAAATGTCTTATGTATATGTTTAGAGCCAAGGACTCCCTAAGCTTGTGGATTACGGCAAATTAAGGCCTTCAGCCGAATCATCAAACTCCCCCTTGTATTTAAAGTAAGACTTTAACAGTTTCTCAGTCTTGTGGCAGATAAAGAAGCTTTAACCAACCCCTTATAAATTAATAAGGTAAGAATTCCCTCCCCTCTGCCAAGGACACTTTAGTCAGCACGAGAAATCAAAGTTTTCGTCGGAGCTGCAGGAGCTCCGATCGTCCTCTTTGCCTAATATCCCCAGAACAAGTAAGTTGTCTATATTGTTACGTCTCTGTTCCTTGTATAACCAGGTTGGTTTCTCCATAGTTTTTTGTAAGCCTGACGAGAGTTTTGTATCTGTATATATTTCGGTGATCCTTGTGATTGGGGATCAGATTCATTCATTAAATTACAATAGAAAGCCTTGGTATGTTGTCTACCGTGGTATTTTGTTGAAATTGGGTGTATTTTGTTCTCCTTTTAAGTCCGATGTGTATTTGTTTCGAGTGAGATATTTCATTTATTAAGCAGTGTAAATATTTTAATATATTATTCCCTTATCAAACAACTATTTTTGTAATAAAATTGTAAAGTTGTAAAAATTGTAAAGTGTAGCCGTATTTTGTTTGATTCCTGGACGGTTTTGGGAGGCTTACCTCTTCAAGGTCTTGTTATCCGCTCTTAACATCAGGCTTAGAACTAATTACATAATTGTCGAAGTGAAAATCACGACATCAAAGAAGGCAAACTTGGCTGCTATGGAAGTATCCTAACTCCTAATGACCATCTAACTGTTCAGACCTCTTGGCTAGGAACGACTCATATCACGAATCTCAAAGGTTTTCTGAAAGGGGGACACTCCATCCTAACTTGTAAAAAACCAGTACCACAGGACCAAACCAAATTACTATAAAACAAGATCCATGGGACTACAACAACATTCAAATCAGGGAAATTTTCTATGATCCATTACATATTTCCATTACAACCATTTTTCTTCTTTTTTATGTGGACAAAAATATTCTATTCATCAGCTTTGAATAATTCCAGAGTTTTGACTGCCATTACAAAATATTGTAAAAGTACAAAAATACAAAAATATAAGTACAGTATCATAACCGAATAGGAAGATTTGCTTCACAATTCTACTGAGGGGATATAGTAGTCTTTCATCTCAGCAAAATTCACTAACCGAGTCCATATCTCTTCTGTAAGTTGGTAAGGAGATACAATATTTCTTGCGCCTCTTGTGCGAACTCCCTCAGTTACTATGTCATGTACATCTTTGGCATGCTCTTGCATATTCAATAAGTACTATTCATCAACATGGAAAGGTTTGAGTTTATCAGCAGCACGTTTGAGTACAATGTCGATGAAAACATTTTGTATAACATATGTGGACCCCTCACGAACACCTTCTATCACTTTATATGGTCCAAGCTATTTCACATTTATTTTCTACTTGTACGTGGTAACTGGGTCTCATTCTTTACCCACACTAGGGAATTTACTTCCACATTTTTGTTCACTCTTTTTCTATTGGCAATATTGACAAATATTCTAGCCATTTCAGCATGTCTTTTGAATTATTTCATAGTCTCTAGCAAGATCAGAGTCCGTCACCTCTTCATCCATTGAAGGCACTTCAGTGAGAATTTGCCTAAAGGGCCTACAGCTAAAAAGTACATAGTGAGGCTGTTCACCTGTGGTGGCATGTGTAGCACAATTAAGAGTCCTCTGTGTCTCTCCTAAATGTTTTGGCCTTTGATATCGATGACCCTGACAAATGACATTCAACAGTTCTCATGGACCTGTGCATCCTTTCAGAGATACTATTACCTTCAGGATGGTATGGTGTGATGAAACCAGTATTTTTGGGCTCAAGCCATGTCGTCCTGATGGAAGTTCCTAAAGGGTAGCTTCCTTGGGTATATATAACTACGGCGATATTCCCAGAGAATTTACCTTAAGGTACCCAGAATTCTAATTCCTGGAGCGAATATCCCTAATAAAAGAACCAGGGATATCGCGAAATATCAGAGGACGTATTCTTGACACGCCACATAGCAATCTGCACCCCGAACAGAGTTAACACTTCGAAGGGGTCAATTGGCAAGAAAACGAAAACGAGAAAGAAAGGAGAGCCGCTCGCAAGGTATCTCTCCTCTCCCGTTTCGTAAGCGTGCATTACGCCGCTCACAACGCCATCTGTATTCCTTTTTGCGTAGCTCAACAACTCGGTGTTTTTTCCCTGTGTTTCTCGCAATTCTTGGATTATTTCAACTTTATAATGCTTTCTCCAACTTCTTCTGCTTTTGATAAGTTGAGTATTATTTCTTTTATGTATGAATGTAAGCTCTTGGTAATTTTAAAAGTGATTTGATAGTGATATCGTTCTTACAAGAGCTGTTGCCTACCGGAGGCGTCCTGGACGCTGTCGCTTGCTAGGTATGAGTTATTTAGTTAGCCAGAGCGACGTTCCCGGCTGTTTCGCTTTTATAATTTTAGCTGTTCAGCGTTACATAGGATTTCTTTATATGATGCTTTTAGTATTTTTGTTTTGTAGCCTAGTCGTTTGGCCCTAGTGCTTTCCGGCATGATATTCAGATTTCTGAATGTTTTAAAATTTTATTGAAGCTTTAGGCAGTTTTACACATTTAAGATTATGTTGATTTTCTTCAAAGATAGTATACGAGTGAGTTTCGGTGATTTAGGTAATCGATTCTCTTTGCGCCTAGGCTAGTTGTCTATGGTGCCTTAGTATACTTTCTCACACTGCCCGGTTGCTCTCTTCTCTTCGGAGAAGGTGTGCAATCCCTTTCCCTCTGCTTAACCCTAATGGTTTATCTGAATTGACTTTAGATACAACTATATTAGGGTGTTTCTGTTCTTTCCTGTTTCCAGTAAGTCTGGCTTCAGGAAGGGGGCAGGTCATCAGAGTTCTGAGTCTGTTTCTGTCTAGCTGGTGGTTGAGATTCCCTTGCTAGACTGACAACGGACATAGGAGGCTTAGCCTCCTTAGTTCACTTTCGAAGGTTTCTGTACGAGATGATTCCTTCTTTTTGTGATCTAGCAGACTAGTCCAGTGTTGTTGTTCTCGGTGTGGAGTATGAGATCCTCTTTTCTGTGAATAACAACGCCTTCCTTGCTTTGGTTCCGAGGGAGTTGGCTAGTATTGCTGGCCTCCCTCCTCGGATCTCCCCTAGGCTAAGATGAGTTTTCTTGGCTGCGGGTGATTCATTATTAGAGCAAGGTTGGCAGGACCCTCTTCTCCCTTTCCCCCTCTTTCCTTTGTGATGGCCTAGCCATTGCATTCCTGTCCGTCATTCTACATCTGTACCTAGCATAGGTTAGGATGTGGGGTTGACTCAGTCCCTTGCCGGCCGGCAAGGGTCTTCTGCTTTCAGTGCTGCCCGGACCTCCCTTGGTCTCTCATCCATGTTTGTCTGTAGAGCCAGATGGCATTGGTCAGGGAGCCTGAAGTTATATTCTCCCCTTCCTTATGTGCACTCTTTCGGGTTGCCGGGTTATGAGGTAGTACAGTCTCTTATCCCGGCATCCATTCTGTTTTTCTTCTAGTGATGTACCCTAGCCCGGCTGCCGGCCTGAGTGGCCGGCAGCCGGGCAGTCGGAGTTCTCTGGTTCTTTTGCTGCCGGCCGGCATTGGTTGTATACCTTTGCCGGCCGGCTATATATCATACCATTGTCTGCTGGCCGCTACGATTAGTGGCCGGCAGCCGGGTGTGGTTGTTGTTTAGCTGCCGGCCGGCAGTGACAGCATTTGAACCAGCGTTCTTCCACCTTATAGTTTATAAGTAGTATACTTTGGAACTAGTTAAGGTGTGTGCCGGCCGGCACGTACCTTCTATACTGTAGCCAGTATTTTTCAGTATAGTATATACTGTAGGGAGAAAACTATAGTATAGTATTTGTTACAACACTAAGTTTTTCCAACACTTTTGTGTTGTCTTGCACAGCCCTTTCGTGTAACCTTACAGATAAAGAAAGTGAGTTCTTTCTTGTCTACTATCCAGCATTTTAAAATCACTTTTTTGGGTGTGAGCTACACCTGTTTCCTCTGGAAATTATTCATTGGTTGCTCTAGTATAGATTAACCATACGATTTTATTATCTGGAAGGTTGCAGCAATTGACTGTGCGGGAAATACAAGTGTGTGTCTTTCCTTTCTAGTTTAGTTATGCTAAGCTATGTATATCCAGTGATACGTAGTTCACTTGATACTCATGGAATTTTCTTCTCTTTACAGGAGGACCATCCGGAGTGTGGAAGCGTTTTCTGCAACGTCCGCAGCAAGAACTTCTGCGGACATGATTTGTGTAGGAGGCACGCAGCATGCGCAGCCTCCAAAGGTGATCTCCGGTATTGGGACCCGCAGGTATGTACCGTGTGCACAAACCTGATTACTGAGGCTTTTGATTCCCCTAAGACGGCGGGGTCAAGGGACGCAGCAAGGGAGAAGCTTCGTACCTGGGTAAGGGGCTTTCAGAAGAACACTTCTGGGCCCTATCTTCCAAGTGAGAAGATGAGGGCTTACCTTTTCCCCAGGGTGTCAGCTGAGGCAGTGATTCCCCAGCCTCAAGTGGAGATACCAGTGGTTCAGATCCCTGTTGATGCTGAAGTCGCGGACGCCCTGCAGGACATCCAATTGGACGATAGGATGTCGGAGGTGTCCGAGCGTCTGGAAGATGACTTTCTTGCAGAAGACCAGGATGAAGAGCAGGCTCCAGACAATGAAGAGGAAGAGGTCGACGAGGTGTTGGCTACTCCGGTTTAGGCCCCTGAACCTATTCCCTCAACATCGTCCTCTCTCCCAGATGAGCTGGGAAAGACCCTTTCTTCCATCGTTGGAATGATCCAACAGATGCATAGGGAGAATAATGAGAAGGCGGCTGCAATGGAGCTGGAGATGCGGAGACTTGCAGCATCACGTGGGCCCCAGAAGAAGCTCAGCGTGAAAGACCTTCCCTTGTGCTCAGATGCTAACCCTTGGAAGTATGCTGAGCACATGCTTATGACGACGGGAAAAATCGTCATTTTGGAGAAGTTGGGCTTAGTCCCCCTTGAGGAGGTGGAATTCTGGCCCAGCAAGGAGTCGTATCCGGACTGTTATGTCCGTCTAAGGAAGGAACCAGCTTCAAAGGAAGAAACAGAGCCGAAGGAGGTCATAGTTTTGGACCACGCTAAGGCTCAAGCTTTACTGTCAAGCTCGATGAAAGAGAGGGGTTTCACAAACTCAAAGGTACCTGCTTTGAGTAAGAAGCACCCTTCCTTTGTGTCCTCTCCTTCTAGAGCCTTCCCCTTTATGCAGAAAGGGTTTACGGCTGTGCTGAAAGCAGTTGAGGCAGGTAAGCCATGCCCCTCCTTGGAGGAGTGTAAACCTCTGACTTTGGCCCTACCCATGGACCACAAGGACTGGAATGACGTCCATCTTACCTTCTCATTCGGGAAGTTGGAGGCTGATATTGCCGGACGTCAGTTCGGTGAGAACCTCCCCAAGCTGTCTGACTTTCTTTTGCGAAGGGAGCTTGAGACAATAGAAAGGTTTGCTGCCTCAATGTCTCATCAAACGACTCTGGAAACAATGGCAAGTGACCCCAAGGTCCATGAGATGTTCATGGTGGTGGCTAAGACACACCTAGTCACAGTGACGAAGGACCTTTATAGCTTCGTCAAAGCTAGGAGGGCTTGTAGGGAGTTCGTGTTCGCCTCGGCTGCGGTGAGGCACGAGCCAAGGAAGCTAATCTCCTCCAACATTTGGGGCAAAGACCTCTTCCCTAGTGAAGCGGTCAAGGAGGTTGTAGATAAGGCCGCCACGGAGAATAGAAACCTTCTCCAGAAGTGGGGCCTATCTCTCAAGAGAAAGTCTTCCCCGGATGAGGGTCTCCAACCAAAGAGGAAGACTAAGAAGACTAGGCTACCCTCTCGGCCAGCCAAGCCATTCAGGCAGCAGCAGCAACAGCAATTTCCTATGCCTACAGTGCCCCAGATGGTGGCACAAACCCCGACCACGTACCAGTGGGTACCCCAAGCCGTGTCGACGCAGTCTCCGGCATTTAACCCAGCGTTCGAAGGGCAGTCAACTACCTTTTGAGCGGTGCCTAGAGGAGCAGCCAGAGGTTCGTCTAGACGCCCCTCAAGGGGGAGGGGATTCAGGGGTGGTCGCGGTCAAGGAGGCAAGGCCTCAGGGCAACAGCAGTCAAAGTGAGATGATACCGGTAGGAGGGTGACTTCAGAATTTTCGGGATCGGTGGACCTTCGATCCCTGGGCCCACAGCCTACTCAAGAATGGACTGGGTTGGAGCTGGTACAGCACTCCACCCCCGTGCCCTCGATTTTTCCAACACTCCACCCCCGTTCTGGAGGAGTACATTCAAGAACTGTTGGAGAAAAGAGTAATCCGAAGGGTAAAGTCCATCAAATTCCAAGGGAGGCTGTTTTGTGTTCCCAAGAAGGACTCAGAAAAACTCAGAGTCATTCTGGACTTGTCGCCACTCAACAAGTTCATAGTGAACTGCAAGTTCAAGATGCTAACACTGCAACACATAAGGACCTTACTGCCCAAGATGGCATTTACCGTCTCCATAGATTTGTCAGACGCCTATTGGCACATTCCAATCAATCGTCAACTCTCCCCCTACCTAGGGTTCAAGCTACATCGAAGACTCTACGCCTTCAGAGCCATGCCATTCGGGCTAAACATAGCCCCAAGGATCTTCACAAAGCTTGCGAGCGTAGCTCTCAAACAATTACGCCTAAAGGGAATCCAGGTGGTAGCCTACCTGGACGACTACCTGGTGTGGGCAGCATCCAAGACAGAATGTTTGCAAGCTTCCCTACAGGTGATCCAGTTCCTAGAGTATCTAGGCTTCAAGATCAACAGAAAAAAAGTCTCGACTTTCTCCATCTCAAAAGTTCCAGTGGTTGGGAATCCACTGGGACCTAGTGTCACACCAACTCTCCATCCCGGCGAAGAAGAGGAAGGAGATAGCTGGTTCTGTCAAGAGAGTTCTAGATTCCGAAAGGATATCAAGACGCGAACAGGAGAGAGTGGCAGGTTCTCTCCAGTTTGCTTCAGTAACAGACCCGGTGCTAAGAGCACAGCTAAAGGATGCATCCGGAGTTTGAAGAAGTTATGCATCAAACGCGCGAAGAGATCTGATAAGACCAGTTCCGCTTCATCTACGTACGCTTCTCAGGCCTTGGTCCCAAGTCAGGCAACTAAAGAAGTCGGTACTTCTTCAGCCACCTCCCCCCTCGCTGACTATTCACACAGACGCCTCGAAGGAGGGGTGGGGAGGTCATTCTCATCGGAAGAGGGCCCAAGGGACTTGGTCCAATCTATTCAAGACATTTCACATAAACTTTCTGGAAGCTATGGCAGTACTCCTTACCTTGAAGAAAGTCTCCCCTCGTCGCTCGATCCACATAAGGTTGGTGCTGGACAGCGAGGTGATTGTGAGATGCTTGAATTAACAAGGATCGAGGTCACCAGCACTCAACCAGGTGATGTTGGCCATCTTTCGACTGGCGGAAAAGAAGTTGTACCTGTCGGCAGTTCACCTTCAAGGAGTCCGCAATGTGACAGCGGACGCTCTATCCAGGTTCACACCGATAGAGTCGGAATGATCCCTAGACGCAGGATGATTCTCCTTCATCTTGAGTCAAGTCCCAGAACTGCAGATAGACCTCTTTGCGATGAAAGACAACAAGAAGTTACCCCTTTACGTGTCCCCGTACGAGGATCCCTTGGCGGAAGCAATGGACGCGATGTCCCTCGACTGGAACAGATGGTCCAGGATTCACCTGTTCCCTCCTCACAACCTTTTATTGAGGGTCCTCAACAAACTGAGATCTTTCAAGGGAGTGGCGGCAATAGTGGCTCTCAAGTGGCCGAACAGCGTGTGGTTCCCTCTGGCATTGGAACTACGGCTGAAGTGTCTACCGTTACCAGATCCAGTTCTGACCCAGCGAGTTCAGAAGTCGACTGTCTGCGCTTCATCATAGAAAAACTCGGAACCTGCAGCTCATGATTTTCTCTCTCTAGCGGTGAGAAAACGTTTCGGGATTTCGAAGGACAGTAGAGACTTCCTAGAGGAATATAAGTGCAAATCTACTAGAAGGCAATATGAGTCATCATGGAGGAAATGGATGGCCTTTTTCAAGGCGAAGAATCCGCAAAAGATCTCGACGGACTTCTGATTATCTTTCTTCATCCACCTCCATGGTCAAGGGTTAGCAGCCAACACAATATCAACGTGTAAATCTGCTTTGACAAGACCCATTTTATATGCCTTCCAGGTCGACCTCTCTAACGATATTTTTAATAAAATTCCGAAAGCCTGTGCTAGGCTCAGACCATCAGCACCTCCAAAGCCCATTTCATGGTCTTTAGATAAAGTTCTTCATTTCGCTTCGCTGTTGAACAATGAGGAGTGTGCTTTAAAGGATTTGACCCAAAAAGTTATTTTTCTGTTTGCACTCCCGTCGGGGGCCAGGGTTAGTGAAATTGTAGCCCTCTCGAGCGGAACAGGACGATTTGGCGCCGACTCTTTGGCGCTGACGATTTGGCGCCGCCATTTTGGTGATAGACAGTTTGGCACTCATTGTTTTGGCGATGAGCTGTTTTGGCGCCAAGAAACAAACTTAAGGACCATCCGCAAATTTGTGTCTTGTTTAGTGATCACCTCATTACACCAAAGGCTCGTATGATTTGAGAATTTTAATATTAAACCAGTTATTACGATATTCAAGTCTTGTTTAGTTCTCCCTATACTATACGCCCCATTACCTAATAAGCGTCGAACAACACACGTGAAAATGTTTCGAATGATAACTGAGATGTCTGCAGAGCTGCAACCAAAGGGCATTTACTGTGATTATGAACAAGCAGCTTTTTCTGCAATGACATAATGTTTTCCGGATGTGGAGTTGAAAGGCTGCTTCTTCCATTTTGCACATAATATTCATAAGCACCTGAAGCAACTTGAGTTCCAACATTTGTATAATAATGACCCCGACTTCTCAGTAAAAGCCAAAATGATCGTTGCTTCATCTTTGGTACCTATTTCTCACATGGATGTTTACATCGATGCTTTGGCGCAATATTTACCTGATGAACTCCAGCCGTTAATGAACTGGGTCACAGATAATTATGTAGGAAGACCTCTGAGGAGGGGAAATGGCCGACATTCTCCAATTTTCTCTACGCAAATGTGGAATATGTATAGTCGAACGATATTAGGGGAGGACAGGACAAACAATCATGCTGAAGCTACGCACAGGAAAATCTATGCAGAACTTGGAATGAACCACCCAGTTATATGGAAATTCATCGATGGCATAAAGAGAATTCAGAAAGGTCTCGATTCTTATTATGAATAACTAATGGCTGGGAATCCTCCTGATCGAAAACGCTTAAAATACATTAAGACTGATGAACGCATTTTAACTATAGTACAGCAGTTTGATTCACGGGAACCACTGGAATAATTACGTGGTTTGGCATGTAACTATGAAATGCATTAACATGTTGGTGAAAATATTTAATTTTGTTTTATTTTTGTAGCATTTTAACACTGTATTGCTGAAAATAAATAGAACTTTTTTATTTTTATGTTATTTTTGACCCATGTAATATATATAAACACACACATGTATATATATATATATATATATATATATATATATATATATATATATATATATATATCAGGTCAGAAAATTTTTAAGCTGTCGCCAAATGGGCAAGCGCAAAAATAACGAGCGCCAAAACCATTTAGCGCCAAAACGGCGGCGCCAAATTATCGTCGCCAAAAGATCGGCACCAAAACGTACTGGACTCCTCTCGAGAGAGGAGGGTCGTGTTCAGTTCTTGGATGGGGGAGAACTGAACATGTTTCCGGATCCTACGTTTCTCGCCAAGAACGAGCTACCCACCAACAGGTGGGGTCCCTGGAGAATCTGCCCTCTGAAAGAAGATGCATCTCTATTTCCAGTGGAATGCCTAAAGGTCTATGTTCGTAGAACTTCAGACTTCAGGGGTGGTCAACTATTCAGGGGAGAAACATCAGGCTCAAATTTATCACTGAAACAACTTAGGGGGAAAATCACCTATTTTATTCGCAGAGCGGATCCAGACAGTACACCCGCAGGTCACGATCCGAGGAAAGTTGCCTCATCCTTAAATTTCTTTAATTGTATGGATTTCGAACATCTTCGTTCATACACTGGCTGGAAGTCTTCCAGAGTGTTCTTTCGTCACTATGCGAAGCAAGTGGAGCAACTAAAGAGATCTGTGGTAGCAGTGGGTAGTGTCGTTAGCCCTGCTGTTTAACTCTGCGAGGAACAGTGGATTTAATTGGGACGATTAATTCCGGGGTGAGTGCGTAGTTACGAACTGTTCTACAAACTAAGTGTTACGGCACTGAGTTGCCCACATTGACTGTTCCACTTTCAAAGGTGAACCTAGCATAAGTGCAGACATGTGTGCCGAGCGTTTCCAACGCTAATGTAACTGATTAGTAATACAGATTTTTATGATTTTGATATCTCGGTATGTTAAAAGTGGCTCTAATGTTTTTCTTTCAGATAAACAAGTTTTCTGTTTACTATCATGCTTATGCTTATTTATTGGTAATCTTCCTCTTATATATATATATAATGGTTGTTTAACCTGTTTTATTTATTGTTTGTCAATAAACTAGTTCTTGTGAACCTTGCGTCTCCTTCACCTGTGTCAATTTATTTGAAATAATTTTGCATTACGTTTCTATGTATATTTATCTGGGATAATTCTAATAGATTGTTCCTTTATGCAAGCATTCTTTGCATTGGTTTATGCTTTCCCTTGGCGGGAGGACTCCATGCCCTAAGGGGACGGTGGAGGATATGCAAGTTTTCCTCCTACTCGGATATAAACCTTTGTCCAATCCAGTATTGAACGGGGAACTGGTCGATATTTCATATTGACTCAGTGGTTCTTTACAAACTATGCTTTACATGATATAGGGTGAGACCACTATATTGGCTTATCTGTTATTCATACATAGGTGTATGTACTCTTCAAGACTTTTCCAGAGTCTAGTAGGACTCTTCCCTCTAGGGGGCAGGAAGCACTAACATGGTCTATGGTTAGTTGAAAAGATGTATGACGGTAACATCTTAGGTCTCTAGGTCTAGTTGACCGGGAAATACCTTCGGGGAGTGCGGCACGTTTTGAGAATCCACAGATACAGTAATGCTCTGGTATACTTCCATCAGGACGACATGGCTTGAGCCCAAAAAACGGATTTTGAGCGAAGCGAAAAATCTATTTTTGGGTGAGATGGCCATGTCCTCCTGATGGACCCGCCCTTCCCTTTTTTCTAAAGGGCTGTAGGTCCCCTCCCTACATACAGTATCTGTAGCACCTCGTGTATCGCTACAAGGAATACAGATGGCGCCGTGAGCGGTGTAATGCACGCTTACGAAACGGGAGAGGAGAGATACCTTGCGAGCGGCTCTCCTTTCTTTCTCGTTTTCGTTTTCTTGCCAATTGACCCCTTCGAAGTGTTAACTCTCTGTTCGGGGTGCAGATTGCTATGTGGTGTGTCAAGAATACGTCCTCTGATATTTCGCGATATCCCTGGTTCTTTTATTAGGGATATTTGCTCCAGGAGTTAGAATTCTGGGTACCTTAAGGTAAATTCTCTGGGAGCATCGCCGTAGTTATATATACCCAAGGAAGCTACCCTTTAGGAACTTCCATCAGGACGACATGGCCATCTCACCCAAAAATAGATTTTTCGCTTCGCTCAAAATCCGTTTTATGTTGCTTACACTATGAAGATCTCTAAACTGTTGTGAGGTAAATTCAGCAATATTGTCAAAAATTACACACCTTGGAATCCCAAAGTCATTTAAATAGTTTTCAAAGTTTTTACTGACAACATCTGTTGTCCTGCTCCTAATGGTTAAAACTTCACATAACGCGAATAGTGATCAATAATGATAAGGGTCCGAAGTGCTACTGTCCTTAGCTTGCATCATGTCCTCAGTGGGTCCTACCCGCTGAGGCTAAACATGCTATATAGGGAAAATGCCCCCACCAGGCTATGTTGAGTTAGTGAATGGGGTCTCCCCTGCCATGTCCCTTTCAGGCAATGGAGCCATTTGTCAGACATGATAATTGTTAATAACCTGATAACAACTTCACTCACGAATGTATGCCGAACGATAACATTAGCAACGTTACCAATGATACACAGTGTTACCAACGATGACTCTGATTGTTAAAGTAATATTACCGGTTACACAATATATAAATAGTATAAAAAGGGTACAGAACCTAACAAACCCACCTAACCTAACCTAGTAGTTGACAGGTCACAAACCTCAGGTTTTGGAGGATTAATTTTTGTTTTCTTTTTCTTTTTTTTCTTTTGCCAAATCCACAGAGAGAGAGAGAGAGAGAGAGAGAGAGAGAGAGAGAGAGAAAGAGAGAGAGAGAGAGAGAGAGGGATTGTGTTAGCGAGCGAAAGTAGTTAGTGTATCGATCGTTTGTGGTGAGAAAGACTGTTGGTATAAATGAGATTGTTTGTTTATGTTTTAGTTAGGTTACGACAGTGGTGAATGTCTTGGGTGAATGCTTATTTTGATTTGACTGCTGTAACCGTCAGTTGTGTGAACGCTGGATTTATCATTTTTGTTACCAGCGAGGAAGAGATTATTGATTTTCTGAGTAAGTACAGTTTTGTTTATCTTTACTTGTCGTGATTGTGAATGATAGGAACAATTTATTATTTATCTTTGATTATAGTGCGATAGTTTAGTTAGCTAGGAGTGTTTGTAAGGGTTTTTCTTTTTTCTTTTTTCAGGCCGTAATTCCTCCTTTGGGAGAGAGTTTCCTCGAGTGTTTACTTGATTGTTGACGACTTGGCCTGTAACAGAACTTGATACGATTGCTCAGATTTATTCTGTTGACGACCTGGATTACGATTATGATTAAGATTTGATTGCTCTTAACGATTATATTGATATTGATGCCATAATGACCCCGCCTGTTTGAAGGATTTTCCGTCTGGACCACTGATGAATAAGATTGTGATGATGATGATGATGATGACTATGATTAATTAACCCTGATATAGGAAGTGAGTGTGGTAGTTGGACTCGGGGTACTACCGTTTGCCAATAAGTTGTGGCAGTGGGCTGTGAAGGTCTCTTGGGCCTTGTATGGACAACGGTGTCCACATACTGTGATTATTATTTTAGTTGTGTCTTTTGTACTGTTTGTGAACGGTGTCGGTGTCGGGTTTGTGAGGGTTATTTTGAGTATTGGCGACGGTGTCCGTGGTCACACATATATTTACTGAATATTTTGTTTTTGAAGATTTAGATTTGGGGATTTGTTTGTCTGTCTTTAGTATTAAGGTTTCGTGAATGACATTATTTTGGTTATTTGAATATTTTTTTGTAATTGTTTTAGTGTGTAAGAAATATAGTTTTAAGGTTATGTTTAGTTTTTTTTACCTTTTGTTAAAGAGTCTGGTATAGATAACGTAAGGGAAAAGTTTGTTTTGTTGAGACAATTATCAGTAGGTGTGATTCAGGGTGTGGGGTTTGTTTGTTTTAACATCCCGCCACATTATTTTGGCGCCCGAACAGGGACAGCCTAGGTGGGATTGAACCAGACTCTTTCACGAAGGTTATATTTAGGATTTAGATTTAAGGTTAACGACAATGGAATGTAAATTGAAGGCTTGGAGGAGGAATGGCGGCATTATAAAGAACGGGAGCAGATGTTGATAGTTGAGAAAGACAGGTTGCTAGTAGAGAATGAGAGGTTGAACTGTGAGAATGAGGAGATGCAAAGGAAACTTAGGGAACTTCAGGGAACTGTAGAGAGAGTGGAAGAGGGTGTTGAGATGAGGATACGAGAAAATGAGAAACGAATGGAAGCAATGGTAGGGCAAGTAATGGGGATGATGAAAACTGTCATGGGTGAAGGTGCAGTCGGAGGAGTGGCTTCTGCTTCTGGTAACGGGTTGATGGTGGAAGAGGATAGGGTAAGAGATAATGGGAAAGGAAGTGATAGTGATAGTAATAGTAATAGTGAGATTGAAGGTAAGGGAATTAAGCATAGTAAGGATGAACAGAAATGTGATAGGAAGAATGAGAAGAAAGGTAAAAGTAATATGAAGAGGGAAAAGAAGAAAGGTCAGGATGAGAGTGAAGATGATCATGAATGGGTGAAAGTGGCGGGTAAGAAAAGGGCTAGGAAGAGTATAATCAAGGATAGGAGTAGGAGTGTGGAATTAGATTCTTTATACTCTAGCGAGGAAGTAGGAAACAAGAAGGAAGGTAGCAGTGATGATAGCAGTGAGATTGAACGTGAGGTGTGTAAGATTGTGTTTATGAGAGAGGTACCTCGGTGTGAAAGGTTCAATGAGCATAGTAGTAGGGATGTATACGAGTTTTTCAAGGAGTATGAGAGGTATTGTCAGGATAAGTATGGTGATAGTAAAAGAGTTTGGGCTAGGGAGTTAGGAGAATATTTGACTGGGTATTTGTTGTCGATGTATGGTGTGATAATGAGTGTAGGGAATATTGATTATGAAAGTGTGAAAAAGAAAATAATTGAACAGGTAAAACGTATGAAAGGGAGTATTAGGTATAAGCGTAAGAATGATTTTGATGAGGCACGGATGAATGTAGGAGAAGCGATATCGATGTATGTATGTAGGTTGGAAACGTTATCTACGAAGAAGTATGGGGATGAAGGCATAAATGAGAATAGGGAATTAATGAAGAAGTTTTTGGCTACTGTACCCGAGAATGTTGCTGAGTCTGTTAATTTGAAACGGAAGGAGAAATGAGGTGGACGAAAGAAAGATTGACATAGGATGATATTTTAGAGATAGTTGAGGATTACGAGTTGGATAGATGTATGAAAGAAAGTAAATCTGTGAGTGTAAGAACTGGAATGGAGGAAAGTGTGCCAGAGTTTGTTAGTTTTAGAGATGCTGTTATGAGAGGACCAATGAGGGTAGCTGATAATGTAGTAGATAGAAGTGTTAGGGCGAGTAATGTGGGAATACCTGTAAGGACAAATGAAGGGTTTAGGCAAGGGAATCAGGTTTGGAGGAATAGGAGTGCTAGTGCGCAGCAAGGTAGGTCAGGTAGTTGTATCCGTGAAGAGAAGTGTTATAGATGTGGGAAGGAAGGTCATAAGAAGAATGAATGTAGATGGGCTCTAGGTGCTTGTTTTGGATGTGGTGAGGTAGGGCATAGAATTAGCGAGTGCAAGAAAGAGAAAGGGGTAAAATGTTATCGGTGTGGTATGACTGGGCACATAGCGAGTGGATGTCGTAGTAATCGTATGAATGTGATTTGTGGTAATTGTGGTAAGGATGGTCATTATGCTAGAATGTGCCATTCAGTGTACTGAATGTGGTGCAGATGGGTATGTAGCTAGAGTATGTAGGAAGAAAGGATTAAGTCAGCCAGGATGTTCGGGAAACTAGAGTGTAAGATGGTTCAGCTGGGTGAGTCCTCCTGTGTGTGTGGAAGGAATAAGATCAATGTTTGTGAGAATGGGATGAATAATTGGTTGGAAATGAACAAGTATGAACCTAGTATGCATAAGAAATTAGGACTGGAATATAAACAATTAGTGTTAGTTGAATATAGGAAAAAGAGGTGTTTGAAAGTTTTAAGTGAGGAGAAAGTGCAAGGGAAATTTATAGGTATAGGTAAGAATACGAATAAGTATGACAAGAATGTAAATGTACTAGTGAGTGTGGAAGATAAATGTATTAATATAGATGAATCATGGCTGAGTATGAATGATACCTATAGTGTGTGTGGTTTTTCATTAGATGATGTAAAAGAAAGTATGACGAGTGCGAGAGTGAGAGATATGAGAATGATATGTAGTATGAATGAATCTTTTATTAAAGTTGAAAATGGTTTTGATTGAATGGATGAATTGCTGACAGAAATAAGTGAGATTTTTGGGCTCAAGCCATGGCGTCCTGATGGAAGGTTCCTTTTTGGTAGCTTCCTTGGGTAAATAACTACTAGATATTCCCAGAGAATTTAACCATAGGTTATCACAGAATTCTAACTTCTGGAGCGAGTATCCTAAAGGTTTCCCATTAAGACATCGTATATCAACAGGGGACGCATGTATTAACGCGCCACATAGCTATCTGCACCCCACATAGAGTTAACACTTCGATGTGTAGGGGCGGAGAATAGCTGGGGAGCCGTTCCACAGCTAATCTTGTCCGTGGCTACTTTTGGTACTCGAAACGTTAACAAACGGGCGCCATTGCTAAATGACGTCACGTCCGTCCTCATCCTTCGCATAGTAGCTTGCCTTACTAAGACGGATTTTCCCTGTGCTTATTTCATCGACTTGCATCTTCGCTATGTCTCTACCCTCGGCCTCGCCTTCTTCTGGAAAGTTGAGTACCAGGTTCCAGTATTGTTTAAATAAGCTCTGACCATAAAGTAACTTTTACTTTTCGAGATATTTGATGTTTTTTGGCAGAGCTGTGCTGCTACCGGACACGCCATTTTATGGCGTCGCTATTATTTTGCATGCATTATTTAGCTAGCCTAACAGCTTATTCCGGCCTTATTAACTAATCGATACTATTAGTTATTTAGTCTTCATAGCTAGGAACTTCATATATCGTGTTTTGACGCTCTTTTATCGGTCATCGCCTGACCCCATACTAGATCGCTAGCCTAGCCCCTAGGCCAGAGTGCCTATCATCAGTGTTCATGCATGATATATTACAGTAATCCTAGGTTAGTTATGAAGATAGTGGCATTATTTTATGATACTGTTTACTGTGATGCAAGTGTTTTCGCCTTCAGGGACCATATAGGGGATAGGTTTGATAGTTTGCCTTTCTAACCTAACATAAATGTAGGACCCCTATATGCTTCCTTCACCCCCTGCCTTAGGGCAATCCCTCTGTGTAGCCTTGCTTCCCCTACCACGTAAGGGGATCAAGCTCTTACCAGAGTACCTATCGCTTCTCTGTCCTCCCTAAGGGAATGATCCCCCCTTAGGGTTGCGTCCGAGAATGAGGAACTGCCTGCCCTTCCTCAATTGCTGAGGTTAGGTTACCTGACCTTCCTTGCAATCGCGATACGTCTTCCAACCTTCCTAGTTCAGGGTGTAACATCCCTGCTCTAGGTTAGGCCTTGGGGGGAGCTAGTTCTGTGCCTTGCTTGAAACGGTACCCATGCACCGTTCTCAGCTAGGCTGCCTACCTTAGGCTAGGGAGCGTCCTCCCTTCCTTGGTGGCCGCTTTGGTACAGAGCCTCCCCTATGGAAGACCCTTCTTCTCCCCTCCCCACCTATCCCTTGTATGGCCTAGCCTATACTTAGGTTAGCCTATACCCATCTGTCCCCTGTCCTACAACTCCTCCTTAGGGTGGAGTGACAGGGCTATCTTGAGTCCCTGTGTTCAGTCCGCTCTGGTACATATACCCTTCATAGTGTCCTATGGGGTTAGCCACTGAATGCGTTTTGTCCGCAGGGGTTCTCCCCCATCTTGGGTGTTCTCTAGCCCTCCCTTGGGCTACTCTGGCTCCCGGCCGCCTGCGGCCCTCTGCCACTGGGTGATAGGGCTAGCCCCTATCATGGGTACACCCATTCAGGTGGGATGCCTTGGGGTTCGTGTCCTTACCCCTACATCCCTCCTTCTGTCTCTTTTAACTGTCCTGGTGCTGGTCCCTTGCCGCCTCTACTGTCGGCGATACCGCCCTCCCCCCTTGTTGACACATTCCTTGCCCCCCCTGACCGACAGCCCTCCGTGTGCCGGAGGGCTGCCGCCTCCCGTCGGTGTACAGCCGATGGCCTACCCTCATACCTCCTAGCTTTGGTCGTCCGTCCATCGGGCCGGCCCCCAGCGTGCCGGCATCCATTGCCGGCGGTCCGGTTCTGCTATAGCTCATCCTTGTCTCTGTCACCAAGCCAGCAACCTTTGGCTGCCGGAGCCGCCGCCTCCCGCTGGCGTGCCGCCGGAGCCATCCTGGCATTACTCCTAACTTCTCTATATGTCTTTCCTAATGCCAGAAACTCTGCTGGAGCGGCCTCCGGCGTGCCGCCGGTCTGCCGGCGCATTCCGGAGGCGCCAAGAGACTTGCACCCCTTCTCCTAGCTATCAACACATGCTGATAGCCCTACTTTGCAACCAGATGATTTGACTACATAAATAGATAGGTATTGTCTTACCGTTCTATTAGTAGCCGTGCTGTCTTCTTGCATATCACAATTTTCCAGCATGCTGTGTGTATCTTAGCACGGCTGGTTGCCGGAAACCGTTACCCTATGGGGTCTTCTACACCCCCAATTCAATGGTCTGAGTGATCTCAGTCCCAGATTTATATCTTCGGCAATTCCTACTAGAATTCCCTTTGCCTCCCTGGCAATCTATGAAGAATTCTGCCTTGTGTCCTCGGCCACAAACAAATTGCCTATGGATAAGGTTACGGTAACCAGCCGGGCGGGTTACACGGAGTATGTGTCTATCTACTTCATTTCCCGCTCCACTCTTAAACATCACAATGTTTATAATCACTTAAGATTAAGTTAAAAATTAACCTTTTAATATTTAACTTTAGAATATAAGTCATTAGTATGACTTCCCCATACTCATGTTCTCTTTCTCTTACAGGAGGAGTACGTGAAATGCGACCACGGCTTCTGTGGAGTGAAGCGCCCGCACTTCTACGTGCACACGGCGTGTAGGACCCACGCCCCTTGCGCCAACAAGAAAGGCGATCTGAAGTTTTGGGACCCGCAGAACTGTACAGTCTGCAAGGACCGCCTGGTCGAGGCGTTCAACAATCCTCCCTCAGCGGAGGTTAGGGACGCTTCTCAAGAGAAGCTACGCAAGTGGGTGCATGGCTTCCAAAAGAACGCCACCGGACCATACCTTGCCATCGAAGACTTGAGGGCCTTGCTTTTCCCGAAGGCATCCCCGGACTCTGTGGTCCCCAAGGATCAGATCCCCACCGTCCAGATAACGGTGGAACCTGACGTAGTCATGGCTCAGTCCATGCACGAGTGCCGTTTGGATGCCGACAACGCGGAACGTATGTCGGAAGTGTCGGAGAACACGGAAAGGAACCTCATGGGCGACGAACTGGACTATGAGAAGACCAGGTGGAATACACTGAGTCGGAGCAGGAGGTCGCTCCACCTTCCACCCCCACACCGACTCCTACACTGACGGACGTATCACTCCCGTCTACCTCCGCTACCCCGGATCCCACTCCATCCAACGCCCAGGAGATGTTCCGAATGCTCGAGGCTCTCATGGATAAGAAACTCCGTGAGACACACGAGTTCTTCAGGTCCAACATGGGAAGTTCGAAGCAGCTGAAAAGGATTTCGGTTAAGGACCTCCCGGCATGCTCAGATACCAACCCCTGGAGGTATGCCGAGCACATGCCAATTACAATGGGCAAGATCTTCATCAGCGAGAAGATCGGCTCGATTGTACTGAAAGAAGTGGAATTCTTCCCGAACTTTGAGGCTTATCCGGACTGTTACGTCCGACTTCGATCTGAACCTGCCTCTAAAGAAGAGACTGAACCAAAGGAGGAGATTGTGTTCGATCTCGCGAAGGCCCAGGCTATGCTGGCCAATACGGTAAAAAGTAGGGGCTTTACCTGCTCGAAACTTCCGGCGCTTAGCAAGAAGCACCCTACCTATGTCGCACCAGACGATGCGACCCTCCCCTTCTTGGAAAAGGCCTTCACTGCGGTACATAAAGCAGTGGAAGAAGGAAAACCTTGCCCTGCACTGGAGGAGTGCAGACCCTTCTCCCTGACTACTCCCCCCGATGTTAGACACTGGAAAGATGTCCAGCATACATTCATGGTAGGAAAACTAGAACCTGAAGTCGCTGGCCGTCAGTTTAACAAAGACCTCCCGAAACTTAATGACCATCTCCTTCGTCGGGAACATGACACGAAAGAAAGGCTCGCCGCATCCATGTCCCTCCAGGTACAGCTCGACGTCATGGCCGGTGACACTAGGGTCCCTGACTACTACATGGTTCTCGCCAAAACACATTTGGCGACCGTAGTAAAAGATCTGTACAGCTTCACGAAGGCTCGTAGAGCCTGTCGTGAATTCGTGTTCTCCAGTGCCACAGTGAGACACGAACCCCGGAGGCTGATTTCCTCCAACATCTGGGGTAAGCACCTCTTTCCCTCCTCCCTTGTGAAAGAGATCACCGACAAGGCCGCCACGGAGAACAGGAACCTTCTCCACAAGTGGGGCATGTCGAAGAAAAGGAAATCCTCTCAGGACGACGGCCCTCAGCCTAAGAGGAAACCCACCAAACCGAAACCCCAGCAACGTCATCAGAGACGGCAGTTTCCGGGATCCGCTACTCCCCAAGTGGCAGCTCAGTCACAACAGACCTTTCAGCTGGACACCCAACCGGTCTTGTCACAGTCGCCGGTTTTCACCCCTGTTTTCGAGCAACAGTCAACTACCTTTCGTCCCAAAGGTAGAGGCTCAAACAGAGGTGCAGGCAGAGACGCATCTCTCCGTCCCTCCAGAGGCAGAGGAGGAAGGGGAGCTAGCGGCCGAGGCAGTAAACCCTCGGGACACCAGAAGCAATGAAGTGCTTCCGGTGGGAGGAAGACTCCGCCAATTCCAGGATCGTTGGACCTTCGATCCCTGGGCACACAGCATCGTCAAGAAGGGTCTAGGCTGGAGTTGGACTCAACCACCCCCAACCTTCCAGCAGTTCTTCCAACAATCAACCCCCCTTCTGGAAGAATATGTCCTAGATCTCTTGAACAAGAAGGTGATAAGGAGGGTAAAGTCAACCAGGTTCCAAGGGAGACTGTTTTGCGTCCCCAAGAAGGACTCCGACAAACTCAGAGTCATTCTAGACTTATCCCCCCTCAACAAGTTCATAGCGAACAACAAGTTCAAGATGCTGACTCTCCAACAGATAAGGATCCTTCTGCCTCAAGGTTCCTACACGGTCTCCATAGACCTGGCGGATGCCTACTGGCACGTTCCAATGAACCACCACGCTTCCTCCTACCTAGGATTTCGACTCCAAAGGAAAAGCTACGCCTTCAGGGCCATGCCCTTCGGCCTCAATGTGACCCCACGGATCTTCACAAAGCTGGCAGACGCCATCGTTCAACAGCTTCGCCTCCGCGGCGTCCAGGTGATGGCCTACCTAGACGATTGGCTGGTCTGGGCACCATCGCCCGAAGATTGTCTAAGATCCTGCAACAAAGTTACCCAGTTCCTAGAACACCTGGGATTCAAAATAAACAGAAAGAAATCTCGCCTCTCTCCAGCTCAGAAGTTCCAATGGTTAGGAATCCAGTGGAACCTTCAGTCACACCGCCTTTCCATCCCCCAGAAGAAAAGGAAGGAAATAGCAGGGTCTGTCAAAAGACTGCTGGAACGAGTTCTAGGCTCTCTACAGTTCGCCTCAGTGACAAACCCAGTGCTACTTTGCACAGCTAAAGGATGCCGCGGGAGTCTGGAGACGTTACGCATCCATCGCTCGAAGAGATCTCAAGAGACGGCTCCCAAACAGACTTCGGTTACTCCTAAAGCCGTGGTCGGAAGCAAAGGCCCTGAAAAGGTCAATCCCTCTTCAACACCCACCTCCATCACTCAACATCCATACGGACGCTTCGCTGGAGGGTTGGGGAGGTCACTCCCACTAAAAACAGGCTCAAGGAACATGGTCTCCCCTATTCAAGACGTTTCACATCAACTTCTTGGAGGCCATGGCGGTCCTTCTAACTCTGAAGAAACTCTCCCCGCCTCCCTCGATCCATATTCGTCTAACCCTGGACAACTCGGTGGTAGTTCGATGTCTCAATTGCCAAGGCTCAAGATCACCCCAGATAAATCAGGTGCTTCTGCCAATCTTCCGTCTGGCAGAGAAGAAGAAGTGGCACCTGTCTGCAGTTCATCTACAAGGATTCCGCAACGTGACGGCGGACGCTCTATCTCGAACAAGCCCGATAGAGTCGGAATGGTCTCTAGACGCAAGATCCTTCTCCTTCATCTCTCACCAAGTCCCAGAACTTCAGATCGATCTCTTCGCAACGAGCGACAACAATCAACTTCCTCGATATGTGGCCCCGTACGAGGATCCCAAGGCAGAAGCAGTGGATGCCATGTCACTGGATTGGAACAGATGGTCCAGGATCTACCTTTTCCCTCCCATCAACCTTCTGCTAAAAGTCCTCTCCAAACTGAGAACCTTCAAAGGAACAGCGGCCCTAGTGGCTCCCAAGTGGCTCCGGAGCAACTGGTACCCCCTAGTCCTGGAGCTACAACCCACGCTGATCACTCTCCCGGGCCCAGTTCTCTCCCAGTAAGTACAGAAGTCGACTGTCTTCGCTTCATCATCGAAAGTCAGGGACCTTCATCTCATGATTTTCTCTCCCTAGCCGCGAAGAAAAGGTTTGGGATCTCGAAGAAAAGTCTAGACTTCCTCGAGGAATACAAGACCGAATCCACACGACGGCAATACGAATCATCCTGGAGAAAATGGGTCTCATTCGTCAAGGCGAAAAATCCTACGGAAATCACCATCGATTTTTGCATGTCCTTCTTCATTCACCTTCATGGACAGGGCTTAGCAGCCAACACGATTTCTACTTGCAAATCGGCCTTGACTAGACCACTACTGTACGCCTTCCAGATTGATCTGTCCAGCGACATCTTCAATAAACTGCCGAAGGCATGCGCTCGTCTACGCCCAGCACCCCCACCAAAACCTATCTCCTGGTCCCTGGACAAGGTGCTCCATTTTGCCTCCAATTTGGACAACGATTCGTGCCCTCTAAAGGATCTGACTCAAAAGGTTATATTTCTTTTTGCTCTTGCCTCAGGAGCCCGAGTCAGCGAAATAGTGGCATTATCAAGGGACGAGGGTCACATTCTGTTTACAGACTCAGGAGACCTTACCCTCTTTCCGGATCCGACGTTTCTCGCTAAAAACGAACTACCCACCAATAGATGGGGCCCTTGGAGAATCTGCCCCCTGAGAGAAGATGCCTCTCTATGTCCAGTAGAGAGCCTCAAGGTCTATCTTCGTAGAACTTCTGACTTTGGTGGAGGCCAACTCTTCAAAGGAGAAACATCGGGTAGCGACCTGTCACTGAAACAACTAAGAGCGAAAATCACCTACTTCATTCGCAGAGCGGATCCTGACAGTACACCCGCAGGTCATGATCCTAGAAAAGTCGCATCGTCTCTGAATTTCTTTCAGAGCATGAATTTCGAAAGCCTCAAGAGTTTCACAGGCTGGAAATCCTCGCGTGTTTTTTTCAAACATTACGCGAAACAAGTGCATGAAGTCAAACATTTTGTGGTAGCCGCAGGTAGTGTTATGAAACCTGCACCTAACTCTGAAAGAACAGTGAGTTACTTGAGACTCTAACTCCTCGGGTGCCTATGTTGACCCTCGCGTGATACGTAGTGAATTCAGAGACACTTAGTGTTTTTCATAGACTGTTCTTTTCGCAAGGTGAAATGTCATAGTCGTCACATGAGTGCCGCATGCCTAGAGCATGATGTGTTTTTCCTTTTAAAGACTAATGTTCCTCTGGAACCTGTGCTTTCTAATAATTTGAAATTTTCTTTCAGATTCAAGAGAGAAGTCTTTCATTACTATGTACATTATAATTTATTGTAAATTACCTTTACATCCTTTATTGCATTTATTTACCATATTCTGCAATTGTGAAATAAAATTTCTATTTTATTTACTTGTGCGTCTCAATCCGCTCCTACTTATACTATGAAATACATGGTTGTCATAGTTTCATTATCCCCTCCCATTTTCTTTATAAAAACGATGAAGATAATTGGTTCAATCCATATTATATACTCACCTATGCTATGTAATATTCCTAACTGAATACTTACTTGCGCTATACCTTCGAGACCAGACCGTTCTCCTTTACAATATACAGTGCCTAACCACCACTTGTCTGTCATTGAGAATGTTCCTATATGAATAGCAACCATTCTGCCTTGTCTCCGAGTTCTTCACGTTCTCCCCGCAAGGTGGGTAGCCCTTCAGGAACCACTTTGATCCTCAGCATGGTCCGTTGGGACTTCTCTGCCAAGGGGGGCAGGAAGTTTCAGCCCCACGGAACCTATATCAAAGATTACCATGCTTACTCTATTCAAAGCCCTCGGCACTTACACTACAAGGGGAAAATCTACCACGATACATTGATTTTCTGGTATTCCTCCATCAGGACGCCATGGCTTGAGCCCAAAAAAAGGATTTTGAGCGAAGCGAAAAATCTATTTTTGGGTGAGATAGCCATGGCGTCCTGATGGACCCTCCCTGCTACTTCGTCCAGCCTTTCAGGTCCCACCCTGTCCTGCTGTATCATGGTGATCGGCAAGCAACTGGCTTCAGGATGAGGACGGACGTGACGTCATTTAGCAATGGCGCCCGTTTGTTTACGTTTCGAGTACTAAAGGTAGCCACGGATGAGATTAGCTGTGGAACGGCTCCCCAGCTATTCTCCGCCCCTACACATCAAAGTGTTAACTCTATGTGGGGTGCAGATAGCTATGTGGCGCGTTAATACATGCGTCCCCTGTTGATATACGATGTCTTAAAGGGAAACCTTTAGGATATTCGCTCCAGAAGTTAGAATTCTGTGATAACCTGTGGTTAAATTCTCTGGGAATATCTAGTAGTTATTTACCCAAGGAAGCTACTAAAAAGGAACCTTCCATCAGGACGCCATGGCTATCTCACCCAAAAATAGATTTTTCGCTTCGCTCAAAATCCGTTTTTAGGGCCAGATGAGAACGAGGTAGATGGTATTGAACATGATATATTATATGATAGGGATTTAAATAGGAATAGTGTTCATGTAGCGAATGATTGTGATATGGAAGAAGTGAATGAGAGAGTATATGGGGGCCCAGTTACTCGGAGTAGAGGTCCCGTTCCCGACTGCGACTGGGTAATGAAAAAAATATTGTAAGTTTTGTGTGAGACGGATTTGGCAGAGTAAGGGGGGAGGAATGTGGAGGATTAATTTTTGTTTTATTTTTCTTTTTTTTCTTTTGCCAAATCCACAGAGAGAGAGAGAGAGAGAGAGAGAGAGAGAGAGAGAGAGAGAGAGAGCGAAAGTAGTTAGTGTATCGATCGTTTGTGGTGAGAAAGACTGTTGGTATAAATGAGATTGTTTGTTTATGTTTTAGTTAGGTTACGACAGTGGTGAATGTCTTGGGTGAATGCTTATTTTGATTTGACTGCTGTAACCGCCAGTTGTGTGAACGCTGGATTTATTATTTTTGTTACCAGCGAGGAAGTGATTATTGATTTTCTGAGTAAGTACAGTTTTGTTTATCTTTGCTTGTCGTGATTGTGAATGATAGGAACAATTTATTATTTATCTTTGATTATAGTGCAATAGTTTAGTTAGCTAGGAGTTTTTGTAAGTGTTTTTCTTTTTTTCATTTTTCAGGCCGTAATTCCTCCTTTGGGAGAGAGTTTCCTCGAGTGTTTACTTGATTGTTGACGACTTGGCCTGTAACAGAACTTGATACAATTGCTCAGATTTATTCTGTTGACGACCTGGACTACGATTATGATTATGATTTGATTGCTCTTACCGATTTTATTGATATTGATGCCATAATGGCCCCACCCGTTTGAAGGATTTTCCGTCTGGACCACTGATGAATAAGATTGTGATGATGATGATGATGACTATGATTAATTAACCCCGATATAGGAAGTGAGTGTGGTAGTTGGACTCGGGGTACTACCGTTTGCCAATAAGCTGTGGCAGTGGGCTGTGAAGGTCTCTTGGGCCTTGATTGGACAACGGTGTCCACATACTGTGATTATTATTTTAGTTGTGTTTGTTGTACTGTTTGTGAACTGTGTCAGTGTTGGGTTTGTTAGGGTTATTTTGAGTATTGGCGACGGTGTCCGTGGTTACACATATATTTACTGAATATTTTGTTTTTGAAGATTTAGGTCTGGTGATTTGTTTGTTTGTCTTTAGTATTAAGGTTTCGTGAATTACATTATTTTGGTTATTTGAATATTTTTTTTTATTGTTTTAGTGTGTAAGAAATATAGTTTTAAGGTTATGTTTAGTTTTTTTTACCTTTTGTTAAAGAGTCTGGTATAGATAACGTAAGGGAAAAGTTTGTTTTGTTGAGACAATTGTCAGTAGGTGTGATTCAGGGTGTGGGACTTGTTTTTTTTAACATCCCGCCACAAGGTATTTACTAAGAACAGAAAAAATTAGCCTCGATACAAATGATACACAGCGTTACCAACGGTACGGTGACATTACTAGCGATAGTAATGCTAGATATTTCCATACGTATTTTAAATAATTTTTCAATATAAGTTTTACACAATATATAAAAAGTACAAAAAGGGCACAGCACCTAACAAACCCACTTAAACTAACCTAGGAGTTCCCAGGTCACAAAACTCATGTATGTACTGGGAATGTTAAAATAAGCAACGTTACCAATGATACACAGTGTTAACAACGTTGCATAGGCATTGCTAATGGTAGCGATGCTAGGGTAATATTATCATGTATATTTTAATAAATTGTTCCATACACACTTTACACAATGTATAAAAAGGTAATAAAGGGTACAGAATCTAACAAACCAACCTAACCTAGTTATTGTGTTGGTCACCCCTGCATATTCCCTATATAACATGTATAGCTTTAGTGGGTAGGTGCCCACTGAGGACACAACCCACTGAGGACAGTAGCACTTTGGGTACTGTTGTCAAGAATTACACACCTTGGAGCCCCAAAGTCATTTAAATAGTTTTCAAAGTTTTTACTGACAACATCTGTTGTCCTGCTCCTCAATGGTTAAAACTTCACATAACATGAATAGTGATCAATGATGGTAAGAACATACCTGTATCCATTTACACCACCCACCATGTCTGTTAAATCAATACTGATACACTACACGAGTTTATGAACTGCAGGTAGTTCATGGAACTTTGCTGTAAGAACAGACTGTCTTGATGAGCTTGACATGTAATGTATTCTTTGGCATATTTAACTACATCAGAACTAATTGAGGACCAATAGAAGTATGTCTCTGTTAAATCTCAAGCTAGGCAGGATCAGTAAATTATAGTCGGCGTGGTTTCGCATCTTCATTGCAACTGATACACAACGGAAGGAAATAAAGATAGCCCGTGACGTGGACAATAACGTCACTTCTGTGGGCGGCGCTTAGGTGCTACAAACGGCCTCATCTTAACACATCTTACATCTCCCCCCCAAAATATTACGAGGGTAATATTTTCAAAACTTATAAATGACAATATCAAAAGCAGATATGACAAACGAAATGCTATACACTTTTAAAGAAAAAACATTGGGCATGTAAGGTTAATCATAATCGTACTAATTGATGGTAACATTAAGATGAGAGAGAGAGAGAGAGAGAGAGAGAGAGAGAGAGAGAGAGAGAGAGAGCAACATCAACAGCATTAACATAACCTCAAGTGAAATGACAAATTTGTAGATAATTTGTATTTTTCCTAACTATACAAACCTTAGCTATTTAATAGGGGTATTACTTTTGGCGCAGCTGAAATGACAAGCCATTAATTTTCAACGAGGGTTTACTACCCACACCGCTAGTTAGCTGGGGTAGGGAGGGTAGCTTGCTACCATTCCCCCTCACACACCTGTGATTGAGCTCACTTTACTTGGAGGTAGGACTTCAAGGGGGATAGGGCTGGCGGGCAAGTTTGATTAAATAGCTAAGGTTTATATGGTTCGGAAAAATACAAATTATCTATGAATTTGTCATTTGTTCCGTAACTGAAATACAAACCACGCTATTTAATAGGGGTAACTCACCCATTAGGAAGGGTAGACATCCCAGCCAGTCTGGTTTTTGGCTTTGCCCGGGGGCTCCTTATCTGAGTGTTTTAGCACTCAAGAAATTAGGAGCCCCTGCACCTCGCTAAACCCTTGCTAGCAACCTACGCAAGCTGTGTGTGAAGGTATGTAGAAGTGTGACTCGTCCTAGAAAGTTGTTCCAAAGTTCTTTGGATGGAAACTTGTACACTAGGACTTTCCCAATACCACCTCGTAAGGGTATGGGGATGTAACAGTATTAATCTTAATACTAGGAACACAAGGAAGCATGGTTTACCTGCAGGGGTTTGAGGTCGGCTATGCAGAGAACCCAGGATGCTGCTTTCCCCAAGAGAGAGTATGATGAAGAAAAGAATAAGGGCCAGTCAAACCTTTTCATTCATGCAGACTAAAACAAGGTAACAATGCCCTTAACCTTCTGCTACTTGTCCAATAAGAAACTTGAGGTTTTAAATCAGCTGTTGTGCAGCCACCACAGGACCGATAGAAAAAGTATCGAGTCTCCTGTGGGTCACGTCTTGCAGGTAGTGGGATGTGAATGTGGTCTGTCATTTCCACACCCCAGCTTGAAGAAACTGCGTCACTGAAAAATTTCTTTTGAAGGCCAGGGACGTAGCTACGCCCCTGATATCATGTGCTCTAGGGCGACGTAACGGAGGGGGGTCTGGATTCAGTGAAAGGTCAATGACCCTGCGAATCCATGCAGAGATGGTGTTCTTGGTGACCCTTCTCTTAGTCCTTCCTGTGCTGACGAATAGTGCTGGCACACAAGGACGGGCTACGGCTGTTCTCTTGAGGTACAGCCTCAAGTTCCTTACTGGGCATAGTAAGAGATGGTCTGGGTCATCTGTCACAGTACGGAGACTAGAAATCCGGAAGGAGTCGAATCGAGGATCCGCTACTCCTGGGCTCTGAGTCTTAGCAATAGACTCAGGGACGAAGCTGAACGTTACCTCTCCCCATCCCCTTGAATGGGCGATGTCATAAGAGAGACCATGAAGTTCGCTGACTTACTTGGCCGAGGCCAAAGCTAGAGGGAACACCGTCTTCCAAGTTAGGTGGCGATCTGATGCCTGGCGTAATGGTTCATATGGAGATCTCTTAAGAGACCTGAGAACTCGAACCACGTTCCATGGGGGAGGTCTCACTTCCGACTGGGGGCAGGTAAGTTCATAACTCCGTATGAGTAGAGAAAGTTCTAGCGATGAAGAAATGTCCATTCCTTTCAGTCTGAAAGTGAGGCTTAAGGCTGAGCGATAGCCTTTCACTGCCGAGACTGATAGGCGCATTTCTTCATGCAAATACATGAGGAACTCCGCTATTGCTGGAATAGTGGCATCGAGTGGAGAGATACCCCTTCCACGACACCAACCACAAAAGACTTTCCACTTTGCCAGGTAGACTGCTGCTGATGACTTCCGCAGATGTCCAGACATCCTGATCACAACTTGTTCAGAAAATCCTCTCTCAGAGAGGAGATGCTTGATAGTCTCCAGGCGTGAAGTCGCAGTGAAGCTATGGCTTTGTGGAAGATGTTGGCGTGGGGTTGTCTGAGTAGATTGTGTCGTAGAGGGAGTTCTCTTGGAGGCTCCGTTGGGAGTTGCAGAAGGTCCGGGAACCGTTCTGTGTGATGCCATAGTGGAGCTATGAGGGTCATTGAAAGATTGACCAATGTTCTGGTCTTGTTGAGTACCCTCCTCATGAGACAGAACGGGGGTAAGGCGTAAATGTCGATGTTGTCCCACCATTGTTGGAGAGCATCTTGCCAGAGAGTCTTGGGTTCTGGGACTGGGGAACATTACAGCGGGAGCCTAAAGTTTAGGGCCATTGTGAAGAGGTCCACAGTCGGAGAACCCCACAAAGTCAGGACTTTGTTGGCTACTAGATGATCCAAAGACCATTCGGTACTCACTATCTGAGATGCTCTGCTCAGGGTGTCGGCAAGCACATTCCTTTTGCCCGGAATGAAGCGTGCCGATAGTGATATCGAGTGGATTTCGGCCCATCTCAGTATCTCTACTACTAGATGTGATAGTAGCCGAGAAAAAGTACCTCCTTGTTTGTTGATGTAGGCCACTACTGTGGTGTTGTCGCTCATCACCACCACAGAGTGACTTGCCAGGTACTGTTGGAACTGTTGAAGGGCTAGAAAGACGACCTTCATCTCTAGGAGATTTATGTGGAGGTACTTTTCTGACTCTGACCAGAGGCCTGGGGTCGTGTGGTGCAGCATGTGGGCCCCACACTCTTTTTTTGAAGCATCTGAAAACAGCATTAAATCTGGGGGGAGGACGAGAAGATCCACTCCCTTTCGTAGATTCTCGTCTGCCACCCACCGCTGGAGGTCCGTCAGTTCCGCAGGTCCCATGGGGATCTGGATGTCCGGGAAGTTGTAAGCTTGATTCCACCGGGACTTGAGTCGCCACTGGAGGAATCTCATCCTGAGGCGACCATTGGGAACTAGACAGGCCAACGATGAAAGGTGACCGAGGAGACGTAGCCACTATTAGGCTGGAAGTTCTTCTCGTCTGAGAAAAGGTCTTGCGACCTTCCTCAGCCTTGCTATCCTGTCATCTGATGGGAAGGCTTTGTGGAGAGTGGTGTCTATAATCATGCCTGAGTATACCAGTCTTTGAGTGGGAAGCAGATCTTGGCAAAGTTTCAGAAGTTTGTCTCGGTGTTGAAGAAGGGTTGACACCGAGTCTGCTAGGATTAGCCAGTTGTCTAGATAACGGAGGAGACGGATGCCAATCCTGTGTGCCCAAGATGATACTAGGGTGAAAACTCTGGTGAAGACTTGTGGTACTGTGAAAAGACCGAAGCACAGCACCTTGAACTGGTATTTTCTGTTGTCCAGTCTGAATCTTAAGTACTTCCTTGAAGACGGAGGGACTGGAATCTGGAAGTACGTGTTCTTTAGATTTAGTGTGCACATGAAGTCTTTCGGTCTTAATGCTAGTCTGACCATGTTTGCCGTCTCCATGCTGAACGGAGTTTGCTTGACAAACTTGTTCAAAGCTGAGAGGTCGATGACTGGTCTCCAGCCTCCAGACGCCTTCTTTACAAGAAAGAGTCGACTAAAGAAGCCTGTGGATCCGTCAAGGACCTCTTGGAGAGCACCCTTCTTCAACAGAGTCTGGACCCTGCCCGAAAGGGCTTGCCCCCTTGCCGATCCCATGGCAAGGGAGTTCAATGACACTGGATTCCTAGTCAGGGGAGGTAGAGATGTTATGAACGGAACGCGATAGCCTAGACTGATCACGGAAATTGTCCAGGAATCGCCCCAGAGTTGCTTCCACCTGTTTGTGCAACTTTGTTGGCATCCCCCCAATGGTGGAAATGCAGGAGGACTGCCTATCCTAGCGTTTTCAGCCTCAGCAGCTCCCTCTAGGATTTTTGCCTCCCCTGTTGGGCTTTTTGCCTCTCCTTTCTTGGACAGGAAAGGGCTTAGACACCATCGTCTCCGCTGCAGTTGTCATCATAGTGGTCTTGGCTGGACGGGACTGCTGTGGTGCGGGAGGCTTATAGGCCTTAGATGTTAAAGCCCTATGGAGCAGGGAGTCTTGATATGACTTCCTCCCCCTCTTGGCAGCATGTTCCACATCCTTAGGCTCGAATAGAACAGACCCCTCTATGGAGGAATGTCTGAGCCTATTGATCTTGGCGCTAAGGACCTTCAGGTGGAATCTCTCAGCTACTGCATCCCGACGTTGGTACGTTCCTTGAAGAAATCCTCAGAACGTATCAGGATACCCAAGTTCCCCAACCAGATATCAAGCCACGAAGTAGCTAGCATAGCACACTTCGCGACCTTTTCCTGGTTGAGGAACTCGCCTGCCGAGAGCGACACCTGCCAGTTGGAGAGTCTCTCAAGAGGGACTCCCCTGGTTAGCTCTTCCAGCGAGTGGTGAAGTGGAAGAGCTAAACAAGGCTCCTCCAGGATCTCAAAGTACCTCCTCTGCTGTACGCGAGGAAGTGGGAGGAGCTTGTTGGTGGTACCGGAACGGTTGGAGGAGGACATCTCGGAGAGCTGCTGGGGGATCTTGTCCCTGGAACTCTTTACCCCTTGAGACCAGGGCAGGGTTGCACTGGTCTTAGAGGGTTTTTGAGTACCAAAGACGCAGTCTAGGACCATGTCTTTGCCCTCTCAAGGGGGGATCTCTGGGTTGGAAAACCAGTTGAGAGCCCTCATTAGAGTCAGAACTTGCCAAAACATGTGTTTTGACTTCTGCTGGTCTCCTCCTGTTGTAGGACTTGCAGCAAAGTCTCCTTCTATCTCCAAAGGGTCTTCTTGGGGAGAATCGCAGACATTCCCTGAGTGGCTGGCTGGCTCCATCCTAGCCCTAGTGGAGGACTTAGGCAATGTTTTGGAGTCTTTGGATTCCTTACTGGGAAGGAAGTAAGACTCCAACATTGATGAGGGTGGCATGTCCCTCCTAATCCCGGAGTGTGTGGAACTCTCGGCGCTAAGAGAAGTTTCTTCCATTGGTGTGATGGGGGAAAATCTCTCTTCACGTGATTCCCTTGGTGACTGGAGATCTTCGTCTGAAAGGGAAGGAGAGTTAGTCCCAAGAATAGCAGGAACCTGCCTTGAAGGTCGGCGTGGAGCCAGTTTCGCCCTTGGGGAAGTGACCGCGTCCAGAACTCCTCTTTTCCTCTTAAGTGGGGCAGAAGAAGCCATGGTTCTGTGTCCTAGATCAGAGAGGACAGGATTGAAAGCCTGAGTTATGGCTCTGATCAGGGCACTGAATCAGGGCTGTTGGCTGACAGACGCACTGTCAGACATACCCCCTGAAGGGAATGAGATTGAAGGATCCCTGGGAGGAGTCACTGGAATAGGTGGGTTTGCCTTTGGTAGCTTTGGGATCCTGAACCCCTCAGGAAGTTTCCCTTCCCCCGCAATGCGTGGTGGTATGCGCTTGAGGGGAGGGGAATGAGGCGATGGCAACCTTGCCGGACGTCGTTCCTTGTGATGTGCAGGCTCGCGCGCAGAATATTGACGCTCGCACGAGGGAGAGTAATGGCGCTCGCGCAAGGGGGAATATTGCTGCTTGCGCACGTGAGACTGATGGCCTGGGCACGCAAGAGAATCACGATGTGCGCGAGGGCGCGCGGGAGAGTGTTCGTGCTCGTCTGTCAAAGACTTAGGGTGCGCGTACAGCAGAATGTCCCATAGCGCGCGGGCGCGCAGTAGTTTCATTATGGGCGCGGGAGAATGTTGGCGCGCATCCTTTGGAGATAGATGGTGCGCATGGCGCGCGCGTATCTTTGTGAGTGCGCGCATGAGAAGGCTGGCGCGTTGGTAAGGGATGGCGCGCGGATGGGGGCAGCATGGCTGTCTCATCTATGAACTTGCGTGCAGGAGAAAGTTGGTACGCAATATGCCGCTCAGGAGAGCGCGATGTAGGTTGCGCATGTTGGCGCGTGGGAGAGCATTGGCACACAGGAGAGCACTGGCGCGGTGGAGAGCACTGCTGCGCAGGAGAACGATGGTGCGCAGGTAATTTGCGCGCAGGAGAACGTTGACGCGCAGGTGAGCGCTGGAGCGCAGGTGAGTGTTGGCGAGCAGGTGGCCTCTGGCGCGTAGGAGATCATGGGCGTGTAGGCGCAGGGCGCGTGAGCGCAGTGGGCGCAAGGCGCGCAGGAGATCGTTGGCGCATGTGCGCATGTGGGCGCGCATGGTGAGTGGTGGAGCTCTGCTCCTGAGGGCGCGTAGGTGCATGTTGGCGTGTAAGCGCTTTAGGTTGATGTCCTGTGTTAGGGCGAGCAAGATGAGTGGCGCGCTGTAGTGATGGGGCCTGACGAGCTACTAATGAGCGCTGGTCAGGTTGCGTGGGCGTGTGGCGCGCAATAGCGCGTTCAGGTGGAACCTTGTTATGCCCATGCAGGAACGGCGACGGCAGGTTGGCAAGTCGGCAGGTCTGTCGGGTGGAAGGTTGATGTGTCCTTCAAAAGGACAACCTTCCACTGAAGAAGATCGTGAACGATCTGCAGAGAGGTCCAGGACCACTGCAGGTGCAGTGATGGAAGATTGGTCTAGAGGCTTCTCTGTGGGGGACTGCATAGACGACGTTGAACCAAAGAGACGCCTCCTCATCGCAGGTGAAGGAAGGCCTCTATGGTGAAGAGGAAGGCAAGCCTTCCGACAGATGCGCCCTTTTTGAGACGGTGGATTAGCAAGCTGACCTTCAGCAGTCCTCCGAAGAGGAGTCTCTGTAAGTGAACTCCCACAAGGGGGAGAAACACTAGCAGGAGAGACTGATGATGAACATAGTTGCCCCCTCGAAGGATGGTCAGGAACGGGGGAAACTAAGCCGTCAGATGCCGTAGAGTCTGGAGTGGTAGAGGAGATGGATGAAGCCGCATGGGATACTTCTGACACCACAACGTCGACAAGAGTCAGGGGATCTACCTCTAATGGTGACGACAATTGCTTGACAGCAGCACCCCGGCAGATATAATCATGCAAAACCTCCTTGGAGGGCAAACCCGTGAGCCCCAAGGAGGACCAAATCTGAAAGATGGAAGTTAGTGACATGGCCTCCCCCGGGGTGAGAGGTGGAGCTGCTAGGAGAAGCAACGTCATCTCTTGAGACCCGAGGTTGGTTAGAAATAATTCGTTCTACACTACTACTCGACGGTCTCTCGAAAGAGACCGACCGAGTAGGAGCTTCGGATGAGGTTGGGGCGACGGAAGAAGAGGCCTTGGGTTTTTATTCCTTCAAAGCAAGCTTCGAAGGAGAAACATCCCGCTTGGACTTCTTCTTCCGCCGTCGCGAAAACCTCTCCCACTGGAAGGCAGACAACTCCCTACACTCACTACACTTGTTGACACTATCACACCGTTGGCCCCTACAAGAAGGACAAAGGGCGCGAGGATCGGTCTCGACCGCCGACATGAATGTTCCACAGGGGCGGTCGGGAAGACCAGGGCAGGTGCGCATGGTCGCAGAGGCCAACTTCACGTGCACAGTAATCTAGAAAAAGAAAGAACAAAAAGCCCTAATGGCTGCCAATATGACGGCGAGGATGAGAGCGGACACGTCCGACCACTATCCGAGCCGAGAGCAAAGTGAGCTCAATCACAGGTGTGTGAGGGGGAGCAGTAGCAAGCTACCCTCCCTAACCCCGCTAACTAGCGGTGTTGGTAGTAAACCCTCGTTGAAAATTAATGGCTCGTCATTTCAGCTACGCCGAAAGTAATACCCCTATTAAATAGCGTGGTTTGTATTCCAGTTACGGAACAAACAATAATTACATCAGCATTGCAAGATGTGCACTAAAATTGAGTCGTGAATGCAGCACCAACCTCAAATCTCATACAAAATATAATTTTGCAAATGTGAAATCAATGCATGTCTAAGTGCAGTAAAATAAAACAGAAGTTGTTTTCCTTTCATAAATGCAGAATCAAAGCAAAAATAATTATACATAATCGTTCATCCAGACAGGGGCCTCGCTCTTCCTTGGAGGCCGTACCTCTAGCGCTGATGGAGGAAACTTAGGCTCATGAGCCACTTCGTCGTTGGTAGGAGTGGCTCCTCTTGTCTCATTGACGGGCAGTTCAGTGACCTTGAGGTATCTTCTGTTCCTTATCGATGGACGCCCACTACCATCTAGTCTTACGATGCACTGTCTATGAGGTCGTTGCTCGACTATGATTCCCAGCCTTTCCCAGACCTTGGTCATCTGGTTCTGAACCCTAACGTGCATGCCTGGCTGTAAGGGCGTTAGCCTCCTGTTGCTGTCACTTTCAATTATCTTCTCATTTTTTTCTGCTATCTGAAGTTCTCTTTTTCTAATGGATTTTCTCCAGTGTTGGTCTATCATATAGTTGACTTCAGCAGTTGGTACACCATCCTGTAGCTGTCTCCCAGTTGCCAATTACGCCAGAGACTTATTTATACCCTTTAAGGGCGTGTTCAGGTATTGTAGCATGACCAAGGATACCTTGTCGTTATTGAGGCTTCCAGTTCCGGTGACACTTGTTCTAATTATCATTTTTGCAGACTTAACTGCGGCCTCGGCTCTCCCATTTGATTACGGGTAATGGGCCGATGATAGGTGTATGTCAACTCTCCATCTCCTGTAGAAGGTCATCATCTCTTCACTCACCAGGTGCTCCCCATCGAGTGAAGTAATGTCTAAGTTTTGTCATGATCTTTGCAGATGAGGTGCCATTGGGGAAGTGGGCTATTTCTAGCCAGCCTGTAAGTCTGTCTCAATATGACATATACATGTTTCCTTCGAGCTGAAACAGGTCCATGACAGTCTGTTGGAACGATACTCTGGGGCAGGGGTCATTTTCATGACTTCAGCATGCAATGATGGTGCGTGGGCATTGCACGATGTACATCGTGAACGATGATGCTGGAGGTCACCCTCGATGCCTGGCCAATAGACTGAATATCTCACTCCTCTAAACATTGTATCTAGGCCTTGATGTCCAAAATGGAGGTTGGCGGTTATTTGATGGCGAAGCCCTTCGGGAATGACAAGGTGGATGCAGTTCTCGTTGAAGCAGTATGTGACCAGGTTCCCAGATATAGAGAGACGTTCTCTAATGCCATAGAAGGGCCTCAAACATGCAATGTCTTGAGATTTCTTCGGGTTCCAGTCCCCTGCAGTCACTCGAGCAACTAGTAGCTGATATGCTGGGTCGTCCAGGGCTGCCTCTTCAACAGTTTTCTCGTCTATGGTGCACTGCTCCTGAAGGTTTTCTGTGATTGCTGACACCATAGCAATCGTTAATTCTTTGTTGAAGCTCGCCTCCTGTCTATCTGAGGCCGTCCTCAGGTTAGGAAATCGAGAGAGGAAGTCAGCAGCATGCTTTCTCTTGCATGGTAGGTATTTAATGTTGAAATTATACAATAATGTTTTCTCCTTTAATCTAAACAGTCTGGGGTTGGTAATATCATCGAGACTTCTATCCCCTAGTAACTTGACTAAAGGGCGATGGTGAGGCCAACCTTGGCCAACTTGCAGGCAATGTCTTGCACTTGACGAAACTTCTCCTGAAGGTGCTCATCCCAATAGACCTGTTTGCCCGAGGGTTTCTTCAGCAGGTCTCTAAAGTGGGTCATGATGGGCGCTTTTGTCAGGACGGGGGCTAGCTGATTAACAAAACCATACCATGACCTGATGTCAGGTATTGTGGGCTTTTGGGGCATAGAAAAACTTTTGATAGCAAATAGATAATCTTCTGAAGGCTTGTAGGAGTCCCAACTGACGTCGAATCCAACGAATTCCACTTCTTTCTTGCAGAACTTGAATTTTTCTGGCTTCAAAGTGATGCCTTTGTATGCATAGACGGCGAGGAAGTCTTACACATGCCAAAAGGCGCTTTCTATGCTCGAATCATACAGAAGTGTGTCGTCCACACACTTAAACTTCCTGGGTACTTCTTCAATGGCATCATCGAAACGGCGTGTATATGCGTCGGAGGCAGAACAATGTCCCATTGGTGTCCTTTGATATTGGTCCCTGCCCCAAGGTGTGATGAATGTGGTTAGGGGTATGCTTTCCTTGTTCAGTCCTACCTGGTAAAATCCCCAATAGGCGTCGGCCACAGTCTTGTATGAGCAAAGGGGAATGCTGGATACCATATCAAAGGGCATAGGGGTATGGTGCGTCTCCCTTCTACACCTTGCTTTGAGTTTTTGGTAGTCGACCGTACGTTTTGGTTGCCTGGTTTTCTTGGCCAAGACCACCATACGTGAACACCATTCTGTGGGCTCTCCAGGGGGAGCTTTTTGTAAGACCCCTCTCTTGACGTCCTCCTCTAACTGGGCTCTCACCTCCTTTTCTCAGTGCTTAGGTACTGATGCAGGTGTGTGGCAGGCGTAAGGAACTGCGTCAGGTAATAAGTGGATACGTTGGGGTTCCCCATCCATTACCGGGAGGGCTTCTCTCTCGGTGTTGAAAGTCGTACTTGAAAAATGGGCTAATAGCCAGTTTTCTAATCTGGTAATATTCTCCTGACTAGGGGAAAACGGAATGGCCGACGGTCTCACAGGTTGATCGGTTGCTTCAGCTAAGTTATGGGTTGCACTTGCTGCTGTGGGGGCAGAGTCTGTGAAGGGGCCGTCGTTAGGAAACATTTCTGGCACAAGACCAAGTTTTTTGCAAGCATCCAAGGATGATTAAAAATCAATGGAGGACTTTACAAAGTATACTTCCTGGGTTGTGTGCCTCCCCTTGTATTCTATGGTACAAAAGGTCGACCCTAAACACTTCGGATGCAGGTTGGCAAAGTCTCGCAATCCTCCCTTTAACCTCAGCTTAGCTGGTTTTATGTTCAACGTCGCAAGAATAGCGGGTCCCGCAACACAAACCTGGGCACCAGTGTCCGGCACCGCTCGGACATAGTACCACTCTCCCAAGTTGGCCAAGCATACATCGACACGAATGGGGGGTTGCCGGGACAGCCAATTCCGTAACTTTGCCTCTGCCGCTATGACAACCGCAATCACTGCACCCGCTATGTCCGACTCTGCTGCCAGACCACTAACGTTATTCCTAGTGCTCTGCCCTCTGCAGCACTTCTTCAGGTGATTGGTTTTACCGCACCCATAACATGTCATTTTTCTTGCGGGACATAAGGAATACCCATGAGTATGACGAGTACCACAATTACCACAAGGACGAGATTGTAATTTTACACAGGTGCTCCTGTCACAATTAGCTAGGGCGACTGCCACCTCCACCTCGTGTTCCTCCTCAAACCCACCGACAGCAGCTGCTCTAGGGGAGCTGCTAAGCCATGCCCTATTATGAATGGCGTCGTCATGGGCGGCCTAGAATACACTGCACATGACTCTGAGGGAGTCGATATCACAGATATTATTGCATGATTGAAACACTAGCCTTTTGAGCACTTTATCACTTAGGCCTACCATGAGCTTATGCAAAAGCATATATTCAGATAAATCATGATTGCAATTAGGACATGTGAATGCACTATCAGTAGCCTTTTGCGTACACTTGATGAAATAATAATTGAAGGACTCACTAGGCTCCTGAGCCAAATAAAAATCTCAAGCCACTGCACCTCTTGGTTAGAAGCTTATGCTACCATTTGCTTAACGCATTGAATGCCCCTTCAGTAGACAGGGCACTCCACTGGGTGTCAGTATACCTAGAATCGAGGGCACGTTGCAATATCGGAACACAATGCAGCCTTATATGATGAACTGCATCGCTAGGCTTCAACTTGCATTATTGCAACCAACACTCCATTGACCGTCTCCAAGACCTGAAGGCCGCAGGGGACACCTCAGCCTCGCACTTTTCTGGAGCTGCTGACGAAGGGATCCTTGGTTGGGGGACATTGGTACCCTGGAGTGACAACGCTGTTATCTCGACCTGAAGATTCTGGATGGCTTGTTGCTGGATTTGTAACACATGGTGAGCCTGCAGCATGGAAGCCGGCGATATCCTGACGCCGGTTCCAGAGGTTCCTGTCCTTGCAATCCTGCCCCTAGGGGATGCAAACGAAGGTCATCTCAGCGGTGGTGCCATGCTGTGCCACGTTTATTACTGTAGGTCCTCTTTTTATTTGCATTCACTGCGCCATGTTAGATCTTAGTTTAGGCAGGATCAGGAAATGATAGTCAGCGTAGTTTCGTATCGTCATTGCAACTGATACACAGTGGAAGAAAATAAAGATAGCCCGTGACTTGGACAATGACGTCACTTCTGTGGGCGGTGCTTAGGTGCTACAAACGGCCTCATCTTAACACATCTTACACTCTCCAAAGCATCAATAGTTTTTCTCTTACCTATATGACTTGCAACAGACTCATGACCAAATTTTAAGGCTGCTTTTTCAAGGTCTTGAGGCACCACAAGTGTTAACTGAATACTATTATCTTGCTTATCTGCTCTCGGGTATAAAAAAACTCTCACACAGTATAAAGTGGTGAATTAAAGCTGTGGGAACCTCTCTCTAGATAATTTTCCTCCGTCTAAGTAAGCAATCAAGTCACCCACCTGGCTTCACTTACCTGTTTATCTCTAAATTCTTCCTTACTTAACCCAAGTTAATTGTCTTGACTGTTCTACTTAACTGATCCGCAACCTCATTGTGTTTTCCTGGCATATACAAAAGTTTAAAGTGTTAATCTTGCATATCAGTAACCCATCAATTCATCCTAGGAGACTTTTTCTTTCTTTTGGAGACTTACACAAGAGGCTGATGATCTGTCTGAACTGTAATTATGGTACCCCAAAGAAAATGATGAAGCCATCTACAGGCCAAGACTATGGCCAAAGCCTCTACATCAGTAGTTGACTACCTCTGTTCGACAGGTTTCAATATTTTTTCAAATTATCCAATAGGTTTAAAAAACCATCAATCTCCACTCTCCTGCATCAGTACTGCACCTACTTGATCTAGACTGGCATCTGTGAATAACTGAAAAGGCTTTGTCATATCTACTTTTAACAGCACTGGAGCTGTCATCAAATTTGTTTTAGCTGCTCAAAACTAAACTGACATTCTGGCATCCAACTAAATGGTTCTGTCATTCTTAAAAGATTAGTCAAAGGAGCAGCAATATTAGCAAAACTGTATGTGCTTCCTATAAAACTCACACTTACCGAAAAATCTTCTAGTTTCTTTTACATTAGTAGGAGCTTTCATATCTCTGATTGCACTCATGTTGTCTGGGTAAGGTTTGCATCCATCCCTATATATGATATGGCCCAGAAATATTACCTCTTCTTGAGCAAACTGATATTTCTTGGTATTAAGCTTCACACTCTTTTCAACCAACAGTTTGAACAACTCTCCTAATCTCCTAATTCCTTTTTCCAAACAAAGTGAATTCTTGACCAAACTTTTTTTTATTAAGGGAACTAAGATATTTCCTATTACTCTTGAAAATATGTCTGGACTACAACTCGTCCCAAAAGGGAGTCTCTTGAATCTATACTAGGAGATTCCATCACTAAAAGTTGTCAAATATCTACTATCTTCCTCCAATTCTACCTGGTAGTAACCCTCCTTCATGTCCAATGAGGCATAAAACTGATTCCCGGATGCTGACTAAACTAACTCTCCTATCTAGGTAAAGGGTGAATATCCATTTGGAGGTGAGTGTTAACTTTCCTATAATCCAGGCACATTCTTTGAGAGTTATCAATCTTTCTAACAAAAACTGTAGGACTTGACCAAGCAGCTGTGGATGCCTCAATTATATCTTTGGCTTCCATACCCTCTTATATATTTGCAATAAATTGCTTAGCCTTCTCAGGATATCTATACCTAGGGGTCGCAACTGGCTGTGGATCACTATCATTACTATGCCCTTGAACTCCATGAAATTTTCCTAATTCATTATTTTCTGATATAAGAATTTGGTGATTTTCTATTATAATCTTCTTCAACTGGGCCTGTAATTCATCATCCAGATGTGACCAATCTTATTGTGCAATTAAATTTTCAAATTTTACTCTCTAGTGCATCCTTGTCCTGGTGCAACACGCATGGCTTCAGGGATAAGCTCATTATTAATCTCAACCTTTCTACATATGGGATATTCTAAACAGATGTCCCTTTCATCAATCTTTTTATAAGTACCTATAAATTTTCCTATCTTTAACTTAACTATATCCCTTTTAATATTTACTATATATATGAAAACTTCCTTATTGTTATGAACTTTAAGGCACAATGCATTCATAGCACCATTATGATGCACTACTGATTCAAATACAAGTACGATATCCATATCTTCATTAATGTTAACTGCATGCATCCCTGCTGAGGAAGGAGGTAGAAGAATCTTTTCCTTTAACCTAACCTCATCAACATTGTGATTTAACTGTTGGAGTACCTTGAGATTCTTAATTCTCTTTGTGGAATGTCTCATTTTAAGAAGCCGCACATAGTACTTAATATTATCCCAAACGAGGATACCTGTCTTATGTTCCCATGATAAACAGGCAATCCCAAGTAAATCTGCCCCCAAAAGGACTTCTGTATCTAAAAGTGGCTCTGGCAATAAATAGAATAAATCAGTAAAAACTCTAAGGCCAACATTAACACCCAAACAAACTGAACCTAATACCGGTACAACTGTGTCTGTGACTTGCACTAACTGTAGTAAATTTCGCATCTTAGCAGGCTTCAAACCTAAACTGTCCACAAAGGATTTCTTGACTATACAGGCACAACTACATGTATCAACAGTAGTTACTAAAGCTCCTATCATGCATTTATTTACCAACAAACTTATACTTGAAGATCTGGTGTGACATTGTAGTCATACCAAACTATCTCTACCGAATTGTGGTGCTTATTTTACATGACCTCTCTTAACATTTGATTGATGACAATCAAAGCATACTCCCCTGGGTGAAATAAAAGGACAAACAGACATATTCTGAATGACTACTTTGCAAAAAGCACAGTGCTTTTTAATATAATTTTGTCTCTTCATGGACACTTTCTCAATTTTCTTGTTTAATTCGCCCAGTTTTCTCATTAGTTTTTCTATTTCATTACATTTAGTTCCTACCTGAGGGGTACTTGTTACCGGGATTGGCGACTGTGAATTGCCAGCACTTGAAATGGGCAAGAGTCTGTTGTTATTGCTAATAGTTAAGCCCTGAGCCCTTTGATATTCTTCTTTTGCATATGCAATGAAATTCTTTAAAGGTATATGGTCTGCCAAGAAATAGAATAATTTAGCTTGAGGTTGTGAATTCAATCCTTTATATATGTTTGTCTTATGAAACTTCACCATTCTTTTGTATCTCAGTAGTTAAGAAAGTAGCTGTATCATGCTCAGCTCTAGCCATTGCACCTTTTATCCTCTTATCATTTGAGTTTGTGCATGACTCTACTTGCCTAAGGAAACTATTACACCTATTGTCGGCAACTACACCCTATAGCTCTTCAAGTGTGAGGAGAGATACATCTTTTGTCCTTAAAACAGGTATATCATGAGGAAGTGCTACTAGAGTAATATTGAATGAAGGTATTGATTTGCAATACTGAAAGATCCAATAAAAGGATTAGATGTGACAATCTGATTACCTTGCTGCATAATGAAAGGGTTTGTCTGATTAACAGGATGCTGAGGAGGAGGGTAGGCTGGTAGTAGATTAAGTATGGGTGTTGGGGGGTTGGTGTAGGAGGTGGTGTTAGAATTGCAGTGTTATCTGTTGTTGGCCAAGCCCTTATAGATGTTAGGGGTACTCTTCTTATGAGCCCAGATGCGCTTTGTGGTATGCTTTGTGTGTTCCTGGTATTTTATTAGTGTGTGTATCTGGGAAGGGGTTTTATGAATTGTGTGAAGTAGGTGGTGCAGACACTACTGGAGGTTGAGTGCCATTAAGTGTTAGTATAAGGTGTTCCATTGCCCCCTGAATGTTAGACATCTACCTGTCCATATTTTGATTCTTCTGTGTTAAATTCCCTAACTGTGAAGAAATTCCGCGATAGGACTGTGTAAGATTCTGTTTTTCTATTGCAGTTTATCTGACCTCGTTTTCTAACTATTATTTTTGTGAACGAGCCATTCAAAGCACTGACCATTTTGATACAGTAATTTGACAAAAGTTATTTAAACAAATTCATCCCCAAATATATAAATAGTATCAGACATATTCAAAATTACATGCAAAGTATACATTATACATAGGATGATACAGTTAAAAAAAGAAAATTTCTATAAAATATATATGAAAATCTTAATTGTGACCTGCAATATTTAGGCTTCATGGGTAAGTGGAGTCAATAGTATAAGGCTATTGATCCAAACAGCTACCACCATATGTCACAGGAAATTTTGACTTTTTCCCCATTACAAAAATATTTTTTCAACATCAAAAGATTCACTTTCAATGTTCCAGTGTGGATGGTACAGAACTGGAGAAGGTAGTGGAACAATGGGTCCTATATGCTGGCTTCCATGGCTTCTGAACAGAATAAGGTTCAACCTTACTTGCCAGGTTCTCATGTGTTGTTGATCATCCCAATTAATATAGTACGTCCTGTCTCTATGGTGTAAGAGAGACTTTATCCATAATTCAGCTTAAGGGGTTGTATACCCTTCCAAAATTCAATCTCCTCGACTAGTTCCCCGTAATTATTACAGTTATTTATTTTTTTTTTATTCTTAAGATAATAATGCCTACCTCCAGAAGATCTTTATAATAACATAAAGAAAAAATATAATTATGTTTTTTTCAAAACCCAAAATTACAGCATGACACTTCTATTTGATAATTTTACAATAATATCAAACAATATTTTATATTTTTCCAGTGAACAAAAAATATATGTAAAAATAAAGTAGGTTACCTTTAACGTTTAAGAGGCAAAGAAAATCTTACGAGACTAAGCGAGGTTCATTAGGCTAATATGCCTTTAAATGCAATATAGTATTGGCTAGGTCTCTTCAAACATCTTTAAAAATATCCTACTCAATGTTTTTTGGGCTCGCCCATGTCGTCCTGATGGAAGGTTCCTTTAGGTAGCTTTCTAAGGGATATTTGCTACAGTGATATTCCCAGAGAATTAACCATAGGTCTCCAGAATTCTAACTCTTGGCGCGAGTATCCTTAAAATAGCTTTAAGGATATCGCATAATATCATGGGATGTATATTTTGATACGACACATAGCAATCTTCACCCTGAATAGATTTAACTCTTTGAGGCGCAAGAGTGGCGAACGAAAGGGGAGCTGTTATTAAGGTATACGGTGGACCTCCTCGCCGTACTACTACGGCTCATCATTCCTTTGTCTGTAGTATTTAAGCTAAGTGCGCTCCCACGGTTTTCCCAGTGTTTGTTACAGAATTTTCAGAATATTATCATACAATCTCCAGCATATTCATCCTCTGGAAAGTTGAGAATCTAAGCTTTCCTGTGTATAGTTTTAAGGCTCCCTTCTCACAGTTAAAATTTGTAAAATTTAAGTGTGTTTGGTTGAGCATAGCCAACACCAGAGGCGTCCATTTTGAGACCGCTGTCGCTCGTCATAAATACATTTTATTTAGTCAGTAATGTGAAACTCCCAGTATTTAGCGATAAATTATTTTTTTTAGCTAGTTAGGCAAATCATACTATTGAAGATATTGCATACTATTTAATTATTTTTCTTCCGATATGTAACTTTACTTTTCGTATACGCCGGGCACCCCGGTGGTACCAACCTTGGCCGCGGTCCCCATCGGAGCTAGGCTAGCATAACTCGTTATGTATACGTTAGTAAAGTAATTCCTATTGTTTAACCTTACCATATCATTCCTTATTAATTCGGATGGGGGCATATATCCCCTAGAATTTATGGATATGGTTCTATATTTTTCTCTTTTACAGAAAAGAGGCTAAACCCTTCCTCTCTCCCTGAGCCACTGCCATTACAGGCGGTAACCCCTATCTTTTGCCATCGCCGTCGAGTAGTAAACTCCGGCTTGACTTAGATAGTCTTACACCGTCTGTCTTCTTTGCCGCTGAGTATCCCGGCTCTGAAGTAAGATGGTAGCTCAGGGTGTACTGTCTTGCAGCCGACAACGTCGCCGACAGGGGAATCTTTGTTCCTCTGCCGACCACGACGTCATCGGCACAGGAAGCCATGCTTCCTTAGTTTACACCCGAAAGTAGACGGCATACCTGCCGCCGCCTTTCTCCCCTGTGAACTATTAGACCCTTTCCCCTCCCCCCTCTGTCCTTTAGTGTCGGCCTAGCCATCACTACATTCTTTCGCCGGTATTCTGACAGTCATCCTGGCTTGCTGGGTTGACTGCGTTGCCGGCCGGGACCCTACCAGCGGTGGTTAGGTTGCCGCCTCGGCCACTTCCTTTTTATGTCCTTCCTTCACCGGAGGTGAATGCCCCGGGGGGAAAGACTGAGCCGGCCCTGACGGCTGCCGGTGGGAAACCCAATATACTGTTGAGAATTCTTCAGCCCTCTATTGGCCTGCCATCCACAAACCTTGCAACCGGCAGTACAGCCGGCAGCAAAAGTTGTGGATGGATGGAAGCTAGAATCAGATGCATTCCTCCCCTTCCATTAGAACTCTCATTCTGCCAAGGATACAGTAGGTGGCAGTAGCCCTCCTACAATTCCAATTATTGTGCTAAATCATAATAATATGAGATACTCCTTTCCATTCTTTCTCTCTCTCTCTATCAGTTAGTGCTGCCAGGTACTAGCCTAACTCTGGTAGTATACCAGTAAAACTACAGTATACAACAATACAGTAGTTGGTGAAACTACAGTATACAAAAATACAGTAGTACAAGTATTTCTAACATACTCTGTGTATCCTGGGACCGCATAACATGTTGAAGTTGAAGTAATCCCTCAACATCCTGATGAATCCTTTGATCATCGGAACACTTATAAACACCATTCAGTATTAATATTCTACAGGTGGAGAAGTTAGTATAAATATTCACTAACTCCGGCTCTACGTACGGGAGTCATTCCACCTTGTATTCTCCCTTATAGGGAATTTGAATATTAATGTTGACGGAGGTCTCAGCGATTGCCTGGGAGAGGAAACACAGATATGGGTCTTTCCTATTTCCTTTCTAGCTTACTATCCTAAGCTCTCAAATATAATAGTAAGTATTACTAATAAAAGTATGCATTTATGTCAACGATATAAACAACTCTATACTCATTTCACCCTTTTTTCCTTTACGGGAGGAGCCAATGGTGACTTGTGCAGTTGTGTTCTGCAACCACAAGAGTAAGGACTTTTGTGGGCATACGATGTGCAGGTCTCATGCCCCCTGTTGCATCGTATCTGGATCCCTGAGATACTGGGATCCGAAGGGTTGCTCCAACTGCTCGACCTTGCTGACCAAACAGCTTTGGAAAAGATATCCCTGCCACCACGGAGGCAAGGGACACAGCAAGGGAAACCCTTCGTAGGTAGGTAAGAAGGTTCCAGAAGAACTCTCTGGGACCTTACCTACCTAACAAATCTCTTAAGTGCCTTCTGTTCCCTAAGAACGGATGTCGGAGGTGTCCACTGACACCAAACAGGACCTACTGCAAGAAGGCCCTGAAGAAGAAGGATCCATTTCAACGGTGACTGAGGACCCTCACTTCACTGTGACGGCATATCAACCTATAATGTCAACCTCTTCAGCCCATACTCCCCAACCAACTACACAGGTCGACAGGAGCGAGGCGCTCCTAGAGTTGATCCAGCAGATGTTGGCAGTGTTCCGGAAGGAACAAGAAGAGATAAAAGCAAGATCTCAAAGAGACGAAGAGACAGGTACAAGAAGGAAAACGCCCTGGCGCTTCCAGGGGCTCTGCTAAGCCCCTTAAAGTATCTGATCTCCCTTACTGCTCCGAAACCAACCCCTGAAGGTATACGGAGCACATGCCCATGATGAATGGGAAGCTTTATATCTCCGAGAAGTTGGGGGCCAAACTCCTTAAAGATCTTCAATTCTGGCCCAGCTTTTCAGCGTCCCCAGATTGCTATGTGAGACTGCGAGATGAACCTGCATCCCGCGAGGAGACGGTGCCCGAAGAAGTCATTGTCTTCAAACATGACAAGGCACAAGCCATCCTGACCAAGACCCTGAAAGGAGCCAGATATACCAACTCCAAAGTCTCAGCATTGAGCAAGAAGCACCCAACCTTCATTGCTCCTTCCTCCAGAGCTTTCCCCTTTTCGGTGAAAGCCCTTGACTGTGTCATGAAAGCAGTCGAAGAAGGCAAACCCTGCCCAGTTCTAGAGGAATGAAAACTATTATCTCTAGCCATGTCTACATGCAAGGAGAAGTGGAAAGAGGTACATCTAATCTTCTCCGTCTCGAAGTTGGATCCGGAGATATGAGGCCAGCAGTTTAATGAGAACCTTCCAAAGTTATCAGACCATCTTTTGAGAAGGGAACCAGAGACAAAAAAAAAACTTGCCGCTTCTTTGTCTCATCAGAACTGCCTAGAAATGTGTGCAGGCCTAACTAATGCCCCAGACCTGTACATGGTCTCAGCTAAGTCCCACATGGGGAGTCTTGTAAAGTGATGCAACACGACCTTTAGTGTGCATGCAAACTTTGTCGGGCATTGGCGAGCCCCTGCATCCATTCTGATCTCTTTTTCCTCTCTATCTATATCGTAATATTTCCTTCTAGCCTATAACTTCAAGTCTTACCTTTAAAAAGGGATACGTTCAATGTCTTCTTGGTAAATATATGATACTCTAATTTCTAGCGAAATTGGAATTTGTTATAAGAAATAAACGAATGCTGACTAGTTTGGTATTTTTCTCTACATGTTTAATAGGGGCTGGGGCATAATAAAATATGTATTGGTCGATCAAAATGTGAAGTATGTTTTTCACACTAAGTGCATTGTGTACATCTGAGAGACTGAAGGGGACTTACTGCGCATGCTTGGTTTCTGTGCATTTATAATGACGTATCTGTAAGGTGGTTTTTCAAACCAATTAACAGCTAACAGGTACTTCTTCATAAGTTCCCTGATGTTGTTCTACAACAGTCATTTTTTCCCATCTTCGCCTTCAGTTACAACTTAACCTCCATTGTGTAAACACGTCTCTAAGAAGGAACTTAAGGGAAGCACATCAATCTATTTCGAAACTTAGTGTAGTTTCGTTTATGTCGGCAACTGATTATGATGGAAATGCTATCTCTTTAGTGTAAAGCTATTGTTACTCATGTGAAATTAAAAATTAACAGCGAAATAATGCCTCAAAGGTCCGATTCTGACTTAGTCAATCATAAGGTAAGGATTTATTTGTGATTTACTATATCATAATGTAAGGATTTATTTGTGATTTGTGATTTAGTTTGTGACCTGGGGTTGTGACGTGGGAAGGGGGTCCACAGGGCTTGGCCCCTAGCTAGGGGTTGTGACCTGGGAACTACTAGGTTAGGTTAGGTGGGTTTGTTAGGTTCTGTACCCTTTTACAAATATCAAAAGTTAAATAATCACATTTTGGCCAGTTTTGAGACATTTACATGAACCATATGGTTATCTTGGGGTTATTTTGCATTTCTGACCATTTCTGGAGAGGTATCGTTATTTCACCACCTTGGATAGGTTTCGATGGGTCGATCTCGACCCGAGGTCCAAAAAAAATTCTTAAAAAATTCATTTTTAAACCAATTTACAATCTTTTAATATAAAAAAAATCAAAGAATATTCTAATCTTCAAAAAAAGTAAATACCGGGTAAGTCTAAAACTGATATTTATTACAAAAAAAAAATAAGTATACAAATAAATGACTTTACAAAAATATTCACTTAAAATCTGAATATGGAAATAAACTAGAACTATTCTAAGCACTTATTCTACGATAATTGAGCACCATTTTCTGAGATCCAAGAGGGAAGAAACTACAAGGGAACATTTTCTGAAATGAGAGAAAAAAAGTATATGTGTTTTGGCCAAAAAATCTATCTCTTTTCAACATTTATTATGGGTAGGTAAATGTGTAAAAGAATCTGCACTTGGATATTATTTAATGTTTTATAAAAGGGACAATTTTTTTTTTTCCTGAGTTATATTATGAAAATTTTCAAGACAAATCCTTATATCCATTGCTGAGCATGGTATTTATGCATGAAAATATCAGAAATTTTATAAAAAAAGAGGAATACATAGAGCTATGCCAGCTTACCTGTTGAATATGCTCACAAAATGGCCGCCAACCACACCACCTTGTAAGGCCAAAGGTGCTACCTGAAATGGAGAAAGATATGTCAATATCAGCGAGTCATTTACTCATATAATTGTTCGAGGATTTACATAAAAATATTATGGTAGCTAGAATTTAGTTTTAACAATTATTTTGCAATTAAAAAAAAATAGAATAATGTTATAATTAGGTTGTCATCAAGGAACAAACTTACAAAAACAGGAAAAAATTATAAGCTATTTTATAAAAAACATACGGGGCAGAAGACATTCACAAACACTTTACAACCATCCTTTTTTATACACGCCTAAATACTACGGCAAATTCGATAATTATATAAAGAAATTGATATTTCACAACTTACCTGATTTAGGTACTGATGGGTTGAACTCGACCCGAGGGTATCACATAAATAGCACAAGGAAAATAGCTGGGATGAAATGCGTCCTGGCCGGACTGCTGCGCACACTGAACTGAGGTCTCGCAGGTTGATATCACTGATCACTCACAACTAATAGACGAAAAATTATGGCAAAAAAAACTGTTTTTCTTTAGCTATCCAGGGTATCACTTGTTTATGACATTTCCCCACAAAAAAAAAAAAAAAAAAAAAAAAAATTCCCAGTGGGTTCCCCATAATTGTCTTTATAAAAGGGGGTCCAAAAACTCATGAATGGGTAGTTTATCCCAGTAATCAAGTCAGAAATGCATAGAACGCAAGATAACGAGTAGGAAAAATATATGGTTCATGTATTTGGCTTAAAATTAAAGTATCACATATTTACCGTATTCTCTAACGACCCAAAAGTACATGTCTTTAAAGGAAGGGAATCATGCTCATCACATCTTTCCTGGTTTACTCTAATGCCAGTATGGCCAAAGGAATGCGAGGACTCTAGACCATGTATCCAATATAGAAAGAGAAAAACATAAGGGACTGGCAATACTGTTACATACATTCGTTGATGAAATAAATTCTTTAAATGGTTTTTATAATAAATATTACTAAGAACAGGGATTATTTTAAAGATATTAGAGTCTAATTATGAATCAATTTCTGAAAAAAAAATAAATGAAATACTAAAAGGATAACATTTTCCCATTACAGTAACCCATTGTCTTCAACCAAGTGTTGAACTAACACATACTTATGATCTTCTTTACTCATTGAATGTTTAACATTAAGCTCGAGATTTTTGCCTAAATTCACTAGATAGGATTCTTGAGTTGTCTTTAACTTCTTGATTTGTGGACCCTCACAAAATGCTTTGAAAAACTTATAAGCGTTAATCTGACATGTTTGATGGCTATTATGCACAACTGACACAAGTTTAATTTATCAACAATCTCTAAATTTTAAATGAAACAACAATTCAGATCACAGACATAAGCACCCAATTCTTTTACGTTCGGCTACTACACAATGTATATTTTATGTAAATTCTGCTGTTTATGACTCATCCCCTTAATAAATGATTAAGTAAAACATAAAAAAACAATAACAACGAAAGATAATAATAACCAGAAAACAATATCAATAACTGTATTCAAGATTTAAACTAAATATTTACGATATTTTACAAGAATCAAAAAATACTTACAGCACACCACATCTATAATAATTTACAAGAGGCCGTATTTGTTTTATAAGTTTTCTGTGGAATGATGAGAGAGAGATGGTGACAGAATTCAACTCCGAATTTTGAAGGATTCTCCAGGTCGTAATTTCTGATGTAAAAGGTGATATTGTAAGAACACAGCTTCAGATGATATTCGATGTTTCAAGGTTTCTTTATCTTCAAGATACTATAGCATTGTAAATCAAATACCAGTACGAAATTGCCGGTCGCAAAGGTGTAACTAAAATGGCACCACACACGAGCAGAGTTCAGTCAAATCTCTCTCAAATTGTCTCAATGCAGCAACACGTTTTCCTTATATACCAGGGAACCACTCTTTCCAACGTTCTTGTAGGTCTCTCTAGAGTCTAGAACTGTCCAATCTAACAACACGTAACCCCGCATGCCAAACAAACTACGTACAGTAGTTGTCATGAGAAATATCCAGAAACTCTCGCTCTAGAATGCGTTGTTTTTTAATTACAAAGATATTTTTTCATTAACATTTACTATGAAAAAGTAAGCATTCTTCACGTCTTATAACATAATATACATAAAATTTAATCTACATATAACAGTCATTAATAAGGAATATCTCTCTCTCTCTCTCTCTCTCTCTCTCTCTGATATATATATATATATATATATATATATATATATATATATATATATATATATATATATATATATATCAAGGCACTTCCCCCAATTTTGGGGTAGCCGACATCAAACAAATAGAAAAAAGGGGACCTCTCCTTTCTACGCTCCTACCAGCCTGACGAGGGACTCAACCAAGTTCGGTCAGAACTGCTAGGGTGCTACAGCCCGCCCTCCCCCATTATCCACCACAGATGAAGCTTCATAACACTGAATCCCCTACTGCTGCTACCTCCGCGGTCATCCAAGGCGACCGGAAGAAGCAGCAGGGTCTACCGGAACTGTGTCACAATCGCTCGCCATTCATTTCTATTTCTAGCACACTCTCTTGCCTCTCTCAAATCTATACTCCTATCACCCAGTGCTTTCTTCTCTCCATCTATGCACCCAAACCTTTGCCTCCCTCTTGTATTTCTTCCATCAACTCTTGCATTCACCACCTTCTTTAGCAGTCAGTCATTTTCCATTCTCTCAACATGGCCAATTCACCTCAACATATTCATATCCACTCTAGCTGTTAAATAATTTCTTACACTCGTTCTCACCCTCATTACTTCATTCCTAACCCTATATACACCAGCCTTACTCCTCAGGCACTTCATCTCAAACACATTCAATTTCTGTCTCTCCGTCAATTTCATTCCCCACAACTCCAATCCATACATCACAGTTGGTACAATCCCTTTATCATAGAGAACTCTCCTCACATTCATGCCTAGCCCTCTATTCTTTACCAATCCCTTCACTGCCCCCAACAATTTGCCTCCTTCATTCACTCTTTGACATGCATCTACTTTCACTCCACCATTTGCAGCAACAACAGACCCCAAGTACTTGAACTGATTTACTTCTTCAAGTAACTCTCCATTCAACATGACATTCAACCTTGCACCACCTTTCCTTCTCGTATATTTCACAATATTACGCTTACCCACATTAACTCTCAACTTCCTTCTCTCACATACCCTTCCAAATTCTGTCACTAATTGGTCAAGCTTATCTTTCGAGTCTGCAACCAGTACAGTATCCGCAAACAAAAACTGATTTACCTCCCATTCATGATCATTCTCGTCTATCAGTTTCAATCCTCGTCCAAGCACTCGAGCATTCACCTCTCTCACCTCTCCATCAACATACAAGATAAAAAACCATGCCAACATCACACATCCCTTTCTCAGCCCCATGACACTCTCACTGGAAATCAATCGCTCACTTCATTTCCTATTCTAACAAACACTTTACTACATTTGTAGAAACATTTCATTGCTTGCAACAACCTTTCACCAACTTCATATAACCTCATCACATTCCACATCGCTTCATTATCAACTCTATCATATGCTTTCTCCAGATCCATAAACGCAACATATACCTCCTCACCTTTTGCTAAATATTTCTCGCATATCTGCCTAAGTGTAAAATCTGATTCATACATACCCTTCCTCTTCTAAAACCAACCGGTACTTCTAAGATTACATTCTCTGTTTTAATCTTTATCCTATTAATCAGTACTCTACCATACACTTTTCTTACCACACTCAAAAATCTAATACCCCTCTATTACAAAACTCATGCACATCTCCCTTACCACTATATAGTGGTACAGTACATGCACAGATCCAATCTACTGGTATCATTCACAACATAAAAGACATATTAAACAATCTCACCAACCATTCAAGTACAGTCACACCCCCTTCCTTTAATATGTCAGTTCTCAAACCATCCATACAAGCTGGATTTCCTACTTTCGTTTCATCCAGAGCTCTTCTCACTTCTTCTCTTGTAATGTCTCTCTCATTCTTATCTCCCATCACTGCCACCTCAGCACCTGCAACAGCAATTATATCTGCCTCCCTATTATCCTCAACATTCAGTATACTTTCAAAATATTCTGCCCAACTTTTCCTTGACTCCTCTCCTTTTAACAATCTTCCATTTCCATCTTTCCCTGTCACTTCAATTCTCGAACCAGCGTTCCTTACTCTCTTCACTTCTTTCCAAAACTTCTTATTCTCTTCATATGAACGTCCCAATCCCTGACCCCACCTCATTTCAGCTGCCTTCTTTACCTCAGTTACCATGGGCTTTACTTCCACATTTTCTCTCTATATCTTTCATACTTCTCTACACTATTACTCTGCAGCCATTCTTCAAATTCCCTCTTTTTCTCTTCCGCTTTTATCTTCACTCCTTCATTCTACAATTCACTACCCTTCCTCATGTTGTCTACAACAATCTTCTGTCCAAACACATCACTTGAAATCTCAACAAAATTTTCTTTTATTAACTTCCACTCCTCCTCTGAATTACCAGTTTCTCTCACTTTCACTCTGTCATATGCCATTTTCAACCTTTCTTGATACTCACTTTTTACCTCATGTTTTAATAACTCTTCAAACATCACTAGCTCCCTTTTATATCCCCCAACTCCATTCCCCCACTCTTTTGCCACAACTAATTTTCCTTCCACCAAAATGATCAGTCATATCGTTAGCCATACCCCTACCCCTAAACACATGCACGTCTTTCAATCTTCCAATCATTCTTCTAGTTATCAACACATAATCCATTAAAGCTCTTTCTACCACTCTTCCATTTGCCACTCTTACCCATGTATACTTGCTTTTATCGTTCTTTTTTAAAAAGCTAAAACATATCACCATATCTTGCTCAACACACATATTTACCAGTCTCTCACCCCTTTCATTTTCACCTGGGATGCCATACATCCCAATGACACCTTCTACCTCTCAAGTGCCTCCTCTAGCATTTAAGTCACCCATGAAAACTACATAATTCCATCTATCCAGTCTTTCTACAGTTAATTCATTCCAGAACTCATTCTGCTCTTCTCCATTTTTCTCACAACCTGGCCCATAGGCACTAACAAAAGCCCAACATTCCCTACCCAACCTAACCCTAACCCACATAAACCTAGATGATATCTCCTTCCATATCCATTCACTCATTAATAAAGCCTTACCCTCTCTTGCTCTTCCCCTTTTAATCCCAGACACTCTACCAGTCACTTCAGCTAACATCACTTTACCATTCCCTTTTATCTTGGTCTCACATAAAGCCTATATATCCATCCTTATACTCCTAAACATACATCCAATCTCACATCTTTTACTCTCTATCGTACTACATCCACACACATTCGGACACCCCAAAATTAGAGTGCATGGAGCAGTCACTCTCCCCCAAGCCCCATCTCTTCAATGTCTCACAGGAGTATATAATACAGCAGAGGGGGTTCCCGGCACCCGTGCCCCGTCCCTTTCAGTCATCTCTTGCTACATGCAGGGATATGTTGGTACTATTCTAATTGTTGTTATGCCCCCGGGGCCACAGGGGCCATATTATATATATATATATATATATATATATATATATATATATATATATATATATATATATATACATATATATGGTTTGGGCACTAAAAATATATTATACTATGGCTTGGGACTGGGAACCAAACATATAATATGATATATACTACGAATGGCAAGTTAATCAACCTCTCGAATTCCAAACTCCCTTGTTTGCTTTTACATTAAAACTGTTACACTTTGAAATATTATTACACCAATTCTGTGACAGCTGAATAACTCCCAGGCAGCAATATATAAAACACTGAATATCCAAAGGTCTCTTTCTTTAAGTACACTCAAAACAAAACTAGGTAGTAAGTCTCAATTAATATTTGAAACTCACAATGGTTCTTAACAAGATACGTGCGGAATCTGAATCTAAACAATGGTGATTGAAATAATACACTATTTACAAAACTAAAAATATTCTATATAAATTACAACACTTTGAAAATATTTACATAATAACAAAAGGAGTAATTCGAAAAAAAATTTGTCGAAACATAACTTATATTCAGATAAAATATTAGGATCTGAATAATACTTAATGTAAATGGATAACCAGATCACGATACAAAATCTAACCTTCCTATAGGGCTGTTTACAAAACTTTACACAATACCTAATACAATGAATTAAAAATCACCGTTTTGACTTACATATCTTTTCAACACACGATTTGCCGGGGGCTCAAAGTCTCCTAGGAGAGGACACACTAAAGGTACTGAACACTTTCAAAAACAATACACTGGGTTGCATGCGAGAGTGATAGAGGTGAGGAGATGACAATCTTAAAGCTGGTAATCTTTATCTCTATCTCTGTATCTTTGTGTTCGCCTTTTATATAAAACCTAACTGCTTTTAGAAACTTCCCATCGACCCACCCTTTGTCCCCGAAATAAAAAAAAGAAAGATAACATCCTATCACCAGGCATTTCGAAAATTTTCCAAAACACATGCAAAAAATTTTCCAAAGCACATGGTACTGAGCATTCTCTCTCAAACATGACGCACTACCTCATAAAATATAAAAGAACATTACCCAAGCCCTTGTTCATATCTCCCATGAATCCAATATCATTCTCAAATAGTTTACGTAAGACTTCGTAACAAACATAAGTGAAATAAAAAGTTAATTCTTAAAAATAACGTAAATTTACATATACTAACTTGAATAAAGAATACAATGAAGTTAACGACGAAGGTCTTACGTAATTTACATACAAATCCTAAATCTGCACAAGAGGAGCCCTTTTACGTGCTGGTTAACCTTTCATCAATGCACAAATAAAATATAAATAAACTCATTAACAAACTAATGTATTTACTCTACACTAGACCAGCTTCGTAAGAATATATATATTATATATATATATATATATATATATATATATATATATATATATATACATATATATATATATATATATATATATATATATATATATATATATATATATATATATATATATATATATATATATATATATATATAGATAGAGAGAGAGAGAGAGATATTCAGTATTTTCCTTTTTTATTTAGAGCAGATAGCCCCAGACCTTACAGTTGTGGTTTTCTGTAATTTGATATAGGATGAGTCTGTTAGCATCAATCTTTACTTTGTGATTACCTATTCAAAATATAGCCAAACGTTACTAGACTTCATTGAATGTTGTGTAACTTGGATGTAGCGACCAAACTTTGGAGTGTTCAACTGGCCATTGTTATTATTTGGCTGAAGGGTAAAGCACTCGATCCTCGTGTACTGTGTCCTACTGGACAAGTCCACAAAGTTTTTTTTTTGGTTTTTATCATACCATGATTTACTTCCGTCAATATGAGGGGAAGACGTAAAAGTGCTTACAACCACATACAGCAAAGTGGGTATTCAATATATTTAGTTTGTTTGCATTGTTGTTTTTGCAAACTCCATGTGTGTAGTTGTGTACTGAATGGTAACTTACGCGTATATTTGAAGTTGACTGAGCAGTTAAACCGATTTCGGGTAGATGTGTCAGAACTACATGCTTGAAAATAGTCACTATCATATTTCGGCTGTACTCAGCATGATACACAGATAGAAAAAGGAAAATAGTTGCATATAACAAATATCTATAAACTGTCCTTCACTAGGAGAGTAAAATATGAAAAAGCTAGATTTTTATTCTTCGGGATATGTTACCGGTTTAACTTTGCAAGATAAATCGCCCAACGCTTGGCCATCATATAATTTTCTCTTTCTTGTGTGTAGACCAACTGCTCAGACAGTGTACATGCGGGGGTGATAAGCTTAATGTGTGTGAAGAAGACGGGAATAAAGCTCCAAGTTTATCTTATGGTTGTATAGGAACCAGAGAGGGAGTTTTTTGTTTATGTCTTCCATTATATTCCTAGCTTTGTGCAGGAGCCTGCGAGAAAACCCCGAGTATATATGGAGAAAAGGCTTAACCCTCTTGGTTCTAGCTCGGGGAGTCTGCGTCGAGATTCAAGGAGTCGAAGGGTGTTTTTGCTTTAACGCCAATAACTTGAGGAAATACCGTTGTGTATCTCGTGGGCAAAAGAGTATATTAGTTTGGGGTAATTTCCCCTCCATTTTGGCTGGCTTGAAGAGCTTTTTCCTGGCTGGCTATTAGCCCCATTTACACACATAAAGAAATATGAAACGTCCTTAATGCACTATAACAAGAGGGCTTCCCGCCAGGGTGGCCAACCCCGCGAGCGCACCCAACGTTGGGAGGGGCTGCATTACCCACACAATAGAGTTGAGGAGCGCTGAGACCCGACGTCGTAAACTCCACAGTAGGAAGACGAATGAAGAGAAGGAAAGGGAGAAGAAAACCAGTGGCAGCAGCGCAGCAGAACGCAGGAGAGAGAGAAAGCAGTATCAGTAATGCTACGGAGGCTGCAGAAGCAACACCAGCCGTATAGTTGTAGGATTAATGGTAGTAGTATGAGGAAAAATGATAAAGATATATTTGATTGTTGGGGTAGTATGGTAATGAGAGAGAGAGAGAGAGAGAGAGAGAGAGAGAGAGAGAGAGAGAGAGAGAGAGAGAGAGAGAGAGAGAATAAAAGGAAATTAGGTAAAATAAAAAAAAATATTGTGATGAGCATCAGTAAGTACGTAAGTTTATTTTCTCATTCTTTCATATTTTGCAGGGGCAGTGATGGATAATTTAGACAAGAAGAATTGGTGATTATATTTTCTCATTTATCTTTCTGATATATATTTGCTTGTTACGTGTACGGGAGGAGCGGAGTTATAAATGGGTGACACCTTTCATGAAAGTATAGGAAGAATATTTCCTAGTTGGAGATATTCCAATTGAAGTGGAATTCAGTTCTTTATCAGTGGTAACTACAATGTTTCAAATACCATGAAAGGACTTTTATTAATTTTTTTTTTTAGTAATTTTCTTGCAAGGGACACGAAACATTAATTTTTAACTACTTACCTTTCGCTTATTATATAAACGAGATGGTATCAGGATTAAGATACGACCTGCCATTCTGCAAAATCTACTTGCCTGCCATATTTTATGAGTTACATCATTGGTCTGGAAAGTCTTTAGACAAAAATGTATTCGGAACCTTAGAATATCACAAGATATGTACGAACGGTTATTTCCATGACACAGGTAAGTTTCGAGGGGTATTAATATAATCAGAAACCTGTATCGTTAAAAATAGTTATTTTATTCTTTCGCTCGGCACCAAGAGCATAGTGACGACATTTGCAACTCTTGCAATTCACTATACTTGGGGGTTATGCAGCTTCTCTTCGATCCCCACCTGCATCCAATTTATAGCCTTTGCAGCTTCCCTTCATTTTTTTTCTTGGTGTCCGACCTCTACTGCAACAGCGGGGTTTCCTTCCGTCACACTTAGGCACTGAATAGCCGCCTCCAAGGCCCCAGCTTTGGCCCTTGGCCAAAATTCTTAAATCCAATTTAATCAATTCCATATATTTTTTCATAATTCCCCCTTTTATAATTTTTATAAAGGTGTATTATTATTATTATTATTATTATTATTATTATTATTATTATTATTATTATTATTATTGTTGGTGTTAGTGAAGATGCAATTTTCTTTTGAAAAGCAGAATATTACAAGCTCAAGGCATCTAATAGCAAAACAATAAATTATAGAATAGAATACATATAAAGAAAAAACTATATGAAAGGTAGTAGGTTTGCCAGGGCACCAGCCACCCGTTGAGATACTACCGCTAGAGAGGTATTGGGTTCTTTGTCTGGCCAGCCAATACTACATTGCATCCCTCTCCCTGGTTACAACTCAATTTTCTTTGCCTACACATACACTGAATACTATGTCCTATTCTTCCCACATCCTCCTCTGTCCTCATACACCTGACAACACTGAGATTACCAAACAATTCTCCTTCACTCAAGGGATTAAATAGTGCAATGTAATTGTTCAGTGACTAATTTCCTCGAGGTTAGGGTAGAAGAGACACTTTAGATATGGTAAGCGGCTCTTCTAGGAGGACTTTGCAAAACCAAATCATTATTCTCTATTCTTGGATAGTGCCATAGCCTCTATACCATTGTCCTTCCCCTGTCTTGGATTAAAGTTCTCTTGCTTGAGGGTACACTTGGCATTCGTTTGAGTATCAAGTTATGTGTATGCATTCACGCATATCTTCAATATTTCTGTTTGCACAAACCGGTAATATATGGACTGATTGCTAGACTGCTTTGGTATAGCTATGAAACTTAGGATTACGAGTTAAATCTGTTTAGTAGAACGGAAATTTATGTAATGCATTTTATATGAACGGCTATTCATTTGTTAAATGAAGTAATCTCGTTAAGAGAACACATTAATATGTATTTTTTTCTCATTGTTATTATTATTTTAAAAACCATTATTACTCATATCACTATTTTTATTATCCGTTTTAGTAGTCGTGTTATCATATAACGAACCGGAAGTGCATATTTTTTCTTGCCATGTTCTAACAGAGCCAAAGCTAATGTCTTATATCTTTAATAGCAACATATAAAACTATGAATTTTGATATTAGCATATAACAATGAAATGAGTTTGATCGAAAATGTTACAGTAATTATATAAAATTATTGGTATAGCAAATGAAAAATTCATAAGATCTGGAGAGTTTGCTTCAGTATACTGTACCTCAATAACTTTTTTCAAACCTCCGATTTGACAAGGCTATGGAAAAAATTTTCTTACAAATAGTCTCAAAAGGAAGATCAGCCATATATTATGCGCATCCTGAAGTGAACTAGGAGGGTTTCCCAACTTCATATCCTTTCAGACATAATGGCTTCAAGACATTTAACCAATGAAATAGTATGCATTTATTTTAGGTACAGTAATTGTTATTCAGTATTGGGGTCAATTTCTTCGTTTTTTTTTTTTCTTTTTTACAAAGTTGCATGAAGTATCGGTTGATAGTTCATATACAAGGGTTGTATTTGACGTTCTTCTTTTTGAGAAACATACCACCTCCACATAAATTACCAATTACAATGGTGAACTCTTTGATATGAACGGCCGAGTTTTCTGTTATGATAAAATGTTAGGTTCTAGTTCATCTTTTATATAAGTTTATTGTTATTTCTCAAACGGAAACCAAAAAATATCAACTCTTAAATACATTCCTTATTTTCAGATCGCCTCTACAATAGCTCATATTCCCTTTGCAAGAGATGGTGAACATACAAAGAAAACAATTAACCCTCCGTAATGAGCTATGTTGTTAAAATATACAGTATTTTGTTCAGTACTGTTCTATGACTTCGGGAATATGCTTTGTGACTAGATTAAAAGTCTATTATAGTAGATTATCAGTCATAGTTTACGTTATTCTAAATTTCTCCTCTGGCTATAGGTCTAATAAAAGCAACAATGCTGACAACATTATGATAAATGAGCTATGTTTTATAACAATCGGTCTGTTTATCTGTTTTACTCCTTAACCCTTGAGAAATCAGAGTGCAGTGATCTTTTTTTCCAATCCCTCTAACGGCAATAACACACACACACACACACACACACACAACACACACACACACACACACACACACACATATATATATATATATATATATATATATATATATATATATATATATATATAGAGAGAGAGAGAGAGAGAGAGAGAGAGAGAGAGAGAGAGAGAGAGAGAGAGAGAGAGAGAGAGGTGATAAATGTATGTGATTAGCTATTTAATAAGTTTTGTTCATTAATTAAACGATAGAGACAAATGAAGTTAGATGATTTCGTAAAGGTGAAGGTAAAGAGAGACGAGAAAAGAGAGGAGTGAAGAGGTGGTGTATGTATTAAATGCTGATATTGCATAAATCTCAGACATAAAAGGCGCCCAGGACAAGGAGTGAGAGGCGTGACTCACTCAACATGAAAGCACACGCTGCGTCCGAATGAATCGCCAGGACGCCATGAAGCGGGTAACGTGACATCATCCAGACGCAATGCATGAGGGAAACAGAAACAAAGAAACAGTCACATGACGTGACATAAAGTTGCCACACCTCTTCCCTTACCTGCAAGCACAGTGAAAAGATCCAAGAAGGGCCTTTGTCAATTGCCCCCATCTCCCCTATCTTGGGGCGAGGCCCCACACCAAGTGCTGATGTGACAGGCACTTATAATCTTTAAGAATTGCGGTACACCTTGGCTGCAAAGCAGAAGAAGAGAAGTAGGAAATTTCCACCTGTCTTCTGCTCGGAAGGTGGAAGAATACCTTTAACTCCTGCCCGAGATGTAGGAGGAAATTATTCAGATGTTTCCATGGGAGGACGCCTGTCCAAGATCGAGTTCCCTGGATGAAATTAGCAATGTGACGCCAGCAACGAGAAACATCCAAATAGATTTGGTGCTTCCAAACGATCTTTGTGGTTTCATAGCCGTGTGTGGGTATGGCAAATTCGTTGGCAGCTACCAGGTGGATGTCGGCAGACTTTGACAGACTACGACGTGTCTTGGAGAGTGGCCTTGGCAGAAGAGATCGGCAAGCACCCCTGTCTACCAAAAATCACACACCAGTACCTGCGTCATGTAAAAAGAAAAGATAGGAGGCTGGGGATTTACATTCCCGTTTTTTGGCCACTGGCAACCATTCGCACATTTCTTTGCAGCATAACTGCAGTTGATGGGCGTCAGGAACATGCTGGAGAGGTCGCTCATGGATTTCGCAACTCATTGAGAATTGTGAAGTGCCAGTCTACGATTCCAGGCCTCCACTCTTCAAGAGAAATAATTTGTTCTCAGTTTCTCTGCATTAATTTAACTCTGTAAAAGTTGATGTAGCGATTAATTTCAATCAGTAACGAAACGAAATAGAACGACATTTTACCGGCACCCAACTCCTGAGGGTCATAGATATAAAAGTAAACTTTACACTGAATCATTGTAATGTGTTGACAACTCAGCTTATCTTAAAATGATTAAATAATAACTATAATTAAATCAAGCTTCCATAAAGTAAATTCTGCCCCAAGAAGCTTCACAATGGTGGCAGTTTTGATAGATAAAATGCCGTGTGAATTTTATCAGTGCAAGAATTAATAATAATCTATTTCCAGATAAGTGTTGAAGAAATTGTAGAGATAATATCAAGAAAACATTATAAGTGAGGCCGTGAGAAGAAACAAAATGAGTTCAAACAAGGAAATTATTTGACTACAATCTCTCTCTCTCTCTCTCTCTCTCTCTCTCTCTCTCTCTCTCTCTCTCTCTCTCTCTCTCTCTCTCTCTCTCAAGTGCGAATGCATACATCGCTCAGTGAAAGTACAGAAATGAAGAAATTTGTCTCTCATTTGGAAATAGGAAATTTCTATCTCGATGATGTGAAATCCACTCAATACAATTTAGGAATGAAATATGATTTAGAATTAAAATATAAATAGGAATAACCCAGATAAAAGAAGGTTAGGGAAATATACAGTTGATAAGTGGTTAGCTGATACCGGAAATAGAATAGCTAGATTAGGAATAAATGAGAAAACCGAAAAAATAAAACAAGCTATATTAAGAGTAAATACAAATGTAGTTGATGCCTATAGAACCTTGAATGGTACGGAGCTTCAAAATTTAGCAAATTTTAGTGAGTTTAAAGAAAAATGTATGCAAATATGATGATCAGCCAAAGAGACCGACAAATCTTCATACTTTCCTATCGGCAAAATATGAGGGTGGCTCGATGAGTGAGCTTGCCACACAAATGGAGGAACACATAACAACAGTAAAGAAGAACATCATTGTTTTGGTAAAGGTAAAATTCATTGCTAATGACAATTCCCTATGCGTAGACTTAGATGAGGCATTATGTGACAAATAGCATCCTACATATAGCTTTTTACGAAGAGAAAGGAAAATTAGTAATAACGATAGGAAATCAGGAAGTAAAATCATAGGAACAAATAGCCACAGATCTCACTAGTGATACTCAAAAAATTCAAATTGTTGCAGAGAAGTTAGAGCCGTAGATTATAATGGAGGCACAAATTACCCTAGAATTAAAAAGAATAATGGGCAGAAATTTATGGCCAATACAGTGAAAGAAAATAGTGAGGATACTTTTAAATCTAATGGTAGATTACATAAAAAAGAGATAGAAATTAGGCAAAATCTTGTAAAAGGGAAGGACACACAGGGCAGAAAGATAGGCACAGAAATAAAAAAAAAACCTTATCACGAAATAAAAGAAGACACTGTTCAGAATGCCCTTCCGGTACAAGGAAATAGAAACTCATATCCTCCAAATAGTGAAGAAGGAACCAAATCAAAAATAGTTAGCCGGATATAAAGAAGACAGGAAGACAGGAAAATATTAGATAGGAAAGATAGGCATAAGTAGCCGAGGTACATACACATTGTAAGTGACTATTCTATCCTATAGAGACTGGCAAATACAGTTGATATAATAGGATGCAATATAGTTGATATACTAGGATGCAATACAGTGACAAATTATTCAAAAGTACCTTCTTCCAATATTAGCGGAGAAAAAATAAGTGAATTAAAGAAATGAAATGCAAACAAGTGAGGAAGAGGTATGAACCGTCAGGTTAGATAGAGAATTATTATCCAATTGTGCCCAATGATGAATGAAGTTTTAATTTTTTGATAAGTAACATTTCCTGATAGAGCCTTAAGATATCTGTCAAAACGATAGAATGATTAAGAATGCATTTTTGTTTATGAGAATTGCACGCTACAAAATTAATTAAGATAGCCGGGATGTATAATTCTACTTGTCAAAGACAAGTCTTTTACAAAACTGGCCACTTTCTAGGAGACGACTTTCAAAGAAGAAACAGACTCCTGATTAGGAAATGGAAGCAGAAATTAAATAAAAAAGGCATGGAGAAATAAGAAATTTGAGAAATAGGAGAAGTAGCAAATAATGAATATATTCCTCGTTAAAATATGATAGGCGCCATATAAATAAAATAAAATGTTGACAGTGAAATGTAGTGAATAGAATAAGATAGCAAAAATCAAAAGGAGATCCAAGAAAAAATATTTTCATAGGTAAATGAAGCTTTAAGCTAAGAGAATAATATTGCTATAGGCGGAAGAGATATAAAGGATGCTATAGCCACATGAATTAAAAAGAAATATGTTGCATTGGAATTAATAAATGTGTTATGTTGCTATTAAGCAAATGAAAATAAAGTCTGATCAGTACTGAAATATAAAAAAGCTAGAGATAAGCTAGAGAAGTCATATAGATGCCTAAATAAACATAACCCCCAGAAATATAAGGAAAATAGGTTAACTAAAAATAGGATGCCAGAGTCTGTGAAAGGGACAGTTATGTAGTTCAGATGAAGGAAAATGAATGCACATTATAATTATACTACTCCGACAAAATACCTCATTTGAATGGCTGGTAATGACTTCTTTATAAAGGAGCGGGGGTTACAGTTAGATAATCAAAATTACCATAAGGAGCATAGATGTAGGAATATATGAAAAAATGGCTTAGATTGGCCATTTCAGGCGATAGGTTAGGCAGAATAGAAGAGTATGAAACTAGAATGATGGGAGAAAACGCCACCAAAACTTTTCAAAACTTTTTATATACCGGTAAAAAATTATGTAATATTACCTCTCAGCCAACGCCTCATAATGAAACACTGTGAGTGGTAAAATGAATGAGTCTCCTTATAAATCTCCAGAGATATATTTCCCAAAGAGAATAAAAGTTATGGAGTAGTAGTAGATCATCACAAGTAGAATTAAAATTGCAGAATGTAAATAAAATGTCTATCCCAATAATCAACGATGTTTTGATCCAGTAATTGAGGAGCAAAGATAATCAGATGATATTGTAAGTACCATAGTTAAAGAATACAAGCTATTAACGGCTATGACCATTTTTGAAGAATGTTAGCATTTAGAGTGAAGTCGACGGGCTCACCTTAGCTCCTCTAACTCTTGACAGAAAGATGATACAGATTTTGGAGACACAAAGAAGGAATAAGCCTATAGAATGATGTTACTAAGTTTAGTAAGGATATAGAGAGCCATTTAGAAATAGAACTAGTGTTAGAAAGAGGGAATATAGCAAGATAAAAATCAAGATAAATGAGTGTCCCATCCTAGATTGAATATGGAAAGTAAACAGTAAAGAGAAATAAGGGTTATTGAGAATTTCCTGCTTCACTAAGATTTGAAAGATGTAAAAGATTTTTAAGAATGATAGGCTCTTAGGGAATAATTATGAAGCGTTTTGCTAATTCAGTCAAGCCTTAAAATAAAGTTAACCTAAAAAGGATGCAGTGTGTAAATGAAACAGAAAACTATAATAATGAAGAGAAAATATTTTTTTTTTATTCTACATTAATTTAACCCGAGCTCTTACCATGGAGTAATAAAAACAATGTGATGCCTCACCAATATAAAATAAATGTATCATTGCAAAGATGAAACACGAGGAAGGGTAGAAAATTATGATAGTAGTCTTAAACAATTGAAATATAACTGAGACGGATAGATTATCCATTTAATGATCTACAGAAGTTTAGGCATTTATGTTAGAGCATAAAGTAAATGTACATATTAATCATAAAAATGATTGCGATTTATTATCCAAGAAGGGCGTTGTTAATAAATGAATGCAAGGACTCTTAGGATCCTTAAAGTACTTGATGTTTGTCCAGGGCTTAAATATATTGTAGGTAGGTTTAAAAATGATAAAGAATGCATTATTTAGAGGATAGGAAAATGTTAAGAGAATTATTAATACCAATATTTTATTTCAGTTGTCAGGTAAGAGACTTACATTTAGGAAGAATTATAATAGAACAACAGAAACCAAGGGCTATTAGAAATGTTATAGGTGACTTACTCCTATATAAGAAACATAGTTCAAAATTGCATATTACTCAAAGGAACACATTTAAATACTAAGGAGAAAATACTTGTTCAGGACTAGAAATTCCTAACATAGAAACAAAGTACTAACAATAACTTATGCTCAAGTTACTAGGGCATCCAGTAATCAAAGACTGCATTTAATGATGAATCAATTTTTAACCTAAAATAGATGTTTGAGATTGCAAATTAATGCCTACATATAAGAAGAATAAAGGTTATGTAAAGGTTAGAATTCCTTTAGAAAATACGGTTGCATTTTTAAATCCCATATTGGTGGTACCAATGGACTACCAGGGACTTTGTTCCAAAAACTTGACTCATAATAAAAACATGCAGGTCTTTATAGAATTTCATTTGACAAAGAAAGGGTTAATGAGTCTGTAGCTGGATAATTTGAGGTCAGGATAACTAACTAGACATTCGCGTTTCGAGATATTTCTCTTTGACAATACACCCAAATTTACTAGTGATCTAAAGAAAACTGCAATATTTTTCTTGAACTAAGAAATGTTAAATAATCCAAGATAAGTCAAGTTCAAATAGAGAAATAAAGGCACAAATACAATAAATAGAAAGGGTTGAGGATGTCCTGCAAGGTAAGAAAGACCACTAAACTCCTTGTGAATGACATGAAAAATCTCTGGGCACTCTTACAAATATCGAAGGTAACAAATGAATAAATATTGCGATTGTATATAGTGTGTTATCCTATTATATAACTTAGAAATGTTTGTATGTATTCCATGAATATAGACGAAGGTCCAAATGAAAAATGCCTCTAAATAATTAAGGGATCGCATAGAGTATTATATATATAAAGAGGATGCTATGAGAATTATTGATAAAGTTATGGGTAATGATGATAGCTGATGAATAGAAACCCATAGGTGATTTACACTTGCAAGTGTAATGATTGAATTACAAGATTGATTTAATACTGATGCTAATTGAAGAAACAGATTCCTTATTGCATTTTTGTAGGCAATGCATTGAGTAATTGTTTTTGTTAATAAAGGTAACAAGGATAAAGATGCATGTAACTAATTATTATGATTTTGATATGAATTATAAATAAGTAAACTTGACTGAGTATGAAGGAATGGTAAAAAGGAAAACAATTTATGATATAAAAAGATGAGCTATGTGCTAAAGTCACACTCATTATAACTAATAAACTGAGGAAAAGAAAGTTAAGAGTAATTAAAGATATATCCTGTGCACCAAGAATGAACCTAGAGAAGGTGAGTGTTCAAACGGTATTTTTAGTCCCACAATAAATACACAGGAATATAGTACAGCAGGTACATATATAGTCATATTCATTGAACCCTTTAATTTTGAAGTTTAAAGAGTAAGTGTGGAAATCACGGGAAATAATATGATACCTGTGTAGTAGATCAATCCCTGAAAGAAAGGAAATATAAAGTGAATAACTGGAATAGTCTGCAAAGGATTTATTTTTAAAGAATATTTCTAAAATTGAGATTTTAGTTTCATGTCACTTGAATATTATGACTTACCTTTTAAAGGCAGTACATTTGAGAAAATGAAGCTCTTGACATGAAAATAAAACGCAGACATGGTGCAATTAAGATTCAAATTTATAGAATATCTTTATTATGTAGTGAGTGTTTTTTTTTATTATGACATGATTGTGTTGATATGATGATTTATGACAATAATATACATGACAGATTTGGAACATTTGCAAGCAAAAGAAAACATGTGTTTTTACTTATTATCTTATAATAAGAATTTGAATAATTTCTTTAATGCGTTTTTATAAATATGATGATATGATTTGATGAGGAATGTATCTTTTTATAACATTAAATAACAATTATTTATCATGATAACATTTGATGAAGGGAAATGTTATACCTTAATGGTGTGTGATAATGTGAAAGGATTATCAAGTCTTGAATATAAATGAATTATCCTCTAGACTCTAGAGTAATAACGTGCAGTTCACATAATTTTGATTTTTTTTTTTTATTGCGGGAAATATTTTTGATAATCTTGAATTTATGATGTGTATTCTTGAAATTTTTTATTCTCCCAATTTATTGCACTACATTTAGGAAATGAGAATTTGTCGTTATGTCAATCAGACCGAGATTTATGAGGTCACAGGTAATGGAAAAACATAAGTTGATAGCATAATGAATGTAAAGGTACTCCATAATTATTGCACAGTTTATTTCATTTAACATTATTGAATGATTTGCCTTGTATACCCAGTTGAATAAGGGTTAAAGTAAATATTCCATTAGGAAGAGTTATGAAAATAACATATATCAATTTTGAGTTGAATAATTTGAAGGGAATAAGAACTTTTCCTAATAGATTGATGGTAATCATATTATCTGTGTATAAATAAGCAATTGCCTTATTTTGGATATGAATGATGATTTTTTTAAAATGATGTTTATGATTTATTGTGTTGAAATGCATTTGCTTTTGATGATAATGAATAAGATAAATCAATTATTTTCCAGGAAACAATAATATTGAGTTGTTAAAGAGTTGAATTCCTCAAGAATTCAGATATCTGACTAAGTATTGTAAGGCAAGGAGTTTATTTTATCTTGAATGAGTTAATAACTGTACGTAATTAGCTATCTAAAAGGTTTTAATAGTTAATTAAATGATAGAGAGACAAATGAATTTAGCTGATTTCGTAAAGGTAAAGAGTTGATTTAGAGAGAGACCAGAAAAGAAAGTAGTGAAGTGATAGTGTATGCATTAAAATGCAGATATTGCAAAAGCAAGCAGTGGAAGAAGTGACACGTGTATGAGTAATTTCCAAGCGCTGCTTCTGATGAATCAGATGACTAAGCAGCGGGTAACATGACGTAATCAACCCGATGCACAGGGGTAACATGAATAAAGGAACAGTCACAAGAAGTGACGTAAGGTTGCCACATCATAGATTGGCTATTTAAGATCCTGCGAAGAAGCAGGACCGCTCTTCCCTTACCAGCAAGCACTGGGAAAAATTTCAAGAAGGGTCTCTGCCAATTCCCCCAATCTCCCCCATCTTGGGGTGAGGCCCCACACCAAGTGCCGATGTGACTGGCACTTATAAGCTTCCAGGACTTGCGGTACAATTTGACCGCACAACAGAAGGAGAGAAGTAGAAGATTCCCATTTTGCTTTTCGACTCGAGAGGTGGAAGAATACCATTAACTCCTGCCCAAGATGACGGAGTAATTTATCCAGAAGATATGTCTATGGAAGGGTACTTGTCCAAGCCGAGTTCCCTTCCAGCTTGATCAGGAGGCTCATGGATTTCTCAACACATTACAAATTATGAAAACCAGTCTACGTTTCCATCCCTCCATTCTTAAAGATAAATAATTTGTTCTGAGTTTTTGTGTATTGACTTAACTCTGCAAAAGTTAATGTAACAATTAATTTCAATCAATAAAGAAACAAAATAGAACGGCATTTACCTGCACCCTACTCCTAAGGGTCATAGATATAAAAATAAACTTTACCCTAAATCATTGTAATATATTGACAACTCAGCTTATTTTAAAATGAATAAACAATAACTATAATTAAATGAAGCTTCCGTAAAGTAAATTCAGCCCCAAGAACCTTCACTTAAATACAAACATATAAACATATATATAAACATGCATATATACATACCTATATATATACATCCATAAACATATACATACACATGCATATGCATTCACATACATATACATATACTTATACATACATATACATATGCATTCACATACATATACATAAGCATATGTATACATAAACATATACATATAGTTACATATATAAACAAATAAGGCTATATAATATTATACATACATATACATACACATACATATGCATATATATTCATACACACATACGTATATATATATATATATATATATATATATACATATATATATATATATATATATACATATATATATATATATATATATATGTATGTATATATATATATATATATATATATATATATATATATATATATATATATATATATATATACACACATATATATATATACATATATATATATATATATATATATATATGCATATACTGTAAATATATATATATATATATATATATATATATATATATATATATATATATATATATATATATATATATATATATATATATATATATATATATATACACACACACACAGGCATACTATTAATATTAGCGTATTACGTAAATTTCCGAGCTCCAAAACTCACCTGCTCTATTTTATATAAATCTGATGCATACTAGAAATACCCGAGCTCTGAGAAAATCATGAAACTCCCAGACGGTAATATATATGAACACTGAATATCTAAAAGGTCTCTTTATTTTACACTTCTAACAAAACTGGATGATTATTTTACGTCAACCATTCTAGAACCAATCTTTTACTTCAGTTCTTATTCAGGGTACATGAGAAAAGTACATAGAAAAAATTATTGGTGATCTAAATAAAACATATTTACAAAAATATAAATATTCTATAAAAAGTTACAACAATTCAAAAGGAATAACACACACAAAGAAAAAAAAACACTTGAAATATCAACCAGAAGTAGATATGAGAATGAGACAAAAAGATGATACTATGAAAATTATGCAATCACTTGTTTCATTGGAAATTAATATCTAAAAAATATTAAATTTTGACAATTATTGAAAAAGTTTCCACTTTAACATTATAGAAAATAAATTCAATTTACACTTACCAATACTTAACTGATACAATTACATCATTTGGCTCCCACAAGATTTCTGAACGGTTATGCAAAATAAATACACTTTACTGTTTAACCTAACTCTCAAAGGGCCAGCTACATATATATATATATATATATATATATATATATATATATATATATATATATATATAAATATATATATATATATATATATATATATATATATATATATATATATATATATATATATACTTATTGACTTAATTTGTCTAGAAATTTCTAATGAATTATTCGCGTGGTGTGGGGGCATGGCTCTAGTAGAATAAAGTTACCAATGTAGTAATTTTTAGAAGGGATACTAACATTCCTTGCGAGGCAACTCTCTTTCAACTAACTCCCCCCACCTTCCTCTCGTAACATTAAAAAAAAAAGAAAATCTTTAATCTACAGTTTTCACATCTTTAGTAGCCCAGTGGGAACATAAAGATGATGTAATCCCTTGTGCTCATACCTCGTGTGTGTGATACAGCATACCTAAACGAAATTACATAAGACTTTGTAACAAAAGTACTTGAAATAAAAAGTTGATTCTTTAAAATCATGTAAGGTATTTGTTTACAAGAGCATGCTCTCCATTTACTCCAAAATTATGCATTCCTGAAGTTCTTCTCTTCTTGTAGAGTAAATAGGAGGTTTTGTAAATGCCGGGAAAGCAGAAAGTAGCAAGATATGTTGCACAAGGGTGCAAGGGGAAGGGGTTGGTTGAAGAGGTACTAAACGACCTAGAACCGATATCGTCAAAATAGTCAATCAAAGAGAAGTTTGTGACGTCAGCATATATTTGGTATATATTCAAAATATATACTAAATAAAAAATGGAGTAATTACTCAAAAGTGTCACTATTTGCGAAATGTATATTTCATATTTGGTAAATAATTGATAATAAATCTTATAACAGTGTTTTTTTTTTTATTAAAGAAACTTTTTTGAGAATGACTATTTTTCCCAGATGATGTTTTGCTACACTGTTGCCATCTGTTGACTACTGCCTAAGGATGCCTGCCAATTTCCCGTCAATGAAAACAGTCATACGTTGCAAAAATAGTCATTCTCATAAAAAATTCTTTAAAAAAATAAGATTTATTGTCAAGTATTTACCAAATAAAATATACAATTCGCAAATAGTGACACTTTGAGTAATTGCTCCATTTTTGATTCTATATATATTTTGAATATATACGAAATGTACGCTGATGTCACGAACTTCTCTGATTGACTATGTTGATGATGTCGGTTCCAGGTCATTTAGTACCTCCTCAACCAACCCCTCCTCCTCCTCCCTTTGTACAATATATCTTGCTATTTTTTGCTTTCCCAGCATTTAAAGAACCTCCTACTTACTGTACAAAAAGAGGAGAGCTGCAGGAATGTATAATTTTGGAGTAAATGGAGAGCATGCTCTTGTAAACAAATACCTTATGTAAATTTACATAGACAAAATGGAATGAAAATACAATTAAATGAATGACAGAAGTTTTATATAATTTACATACATTACTTAATCCTATGTGAGTAGAACTCACCTTATGAGCTGGTTATACATCTCTTAAATACACAAATAAAATATGTTATTAAAATATTCTACTTTCATGAAGACCAGTTTTGTAAGATAGCTCCCCCTAAAAAGATTATTTATTCCGGGCTTGAATCCAACGATTCAACCCAAGATAAATAATCTGCCACCACGTTATCTTCACCTGGTATAAGCTTTACATTAATACAATATAGTTGTAAACATAGTGACCACCTAGTTAACCTTTGATCATTCTTTATTTCATTAACAAAAGTTAAAGGATTGTGATCCGAGTAAACTGTAATTTCTTCATTCTGTGGTCTATTGACGTATACTTCAAATCTCCTTTTTGCTGTAATTAGCGTTAGTAGCTCCTTTTCAACTGTCGAGTAAGCTCGTTGATGCTTCTTCAGCTTCGACGACATAAAACAGACAGGTTAAAGAATTCCTTCCTTGTCTTCTTGCAAAACGACAGCTCCCCTCCCGTTATCCGATGCATCCACTTGGATAAGGAATTTCTTGTTGAAATCCGGTTCTTGTAGTATCGGTTTCGAAGTTAATATGGCCTTTATCTCGTCGAAAGATTCCAGGCACTTGCACGTCCATACAAACTTTTTGTTAGGGCTAGTCAAATTGGTCAAGGGAGCAACAGCTGAAAGATTCGGGAAAAACTAACTGTAGAATCCTACCATCCCTAAAAATTGTTGGAATTGCTTCCTCATAGTGGGGGGGTTGACGTTTTCCTTATTCCTTCGATGTTAGCAGCTACTGGGGCCATTTGTCCTCTTCCAACTTTAAATCCCAAGTAGTGAAATGTTGCCTTTCTAAATTTCCTCTTCTCCAGGTTAATCGTCTAGTGTGCTCCTCGCAGCTTTTGAAATACCTTTTTCAGGAATCAGAGAAGTTTCTCCCAGGTCGATGAATATGTTACTCTATTGTCGCGATATACACCTACTCCTTCAGTCAATACTAAAAGGTTATCCATCACTTGTTGAAAGGTAACGGGCGTTTTCATTAGACCAAATGGCATGACTGTGTATTGATATCACCCAAAACGGGTTACAAAAGATGATGACAATTTCGCGTTGTTGGCCAAAGGAATTTGATAACAACCTTTTAACAAGTTGACCTTAGTGACGAACATCGCTAGACCAATGTTGTCGAGTAGTTGGTCTATGAGTGGAAATGGGTAACTGTTGGCCACACTGATCGAATTATATTTTCGGCAGTTCATACACATGCTGAAAGATCCATCTGTTTTTTTTTCACGAGCAATCATGGAGAACTATAGGGACTACAATTTTGTTTGGCTAGTCCGTTTTGTAACAAATAGTGGACTTCTTTTCTCAGGACTTCTTGGTGATACGGCGACAGTTGATAAGTGTGTTGTTTGAATGGTCTATCCGTGGTCTTAAGGTGTGTCTCATGCCTCGTCAAGTTGGTTAGTTTCGAGACGTCTGAGACAATTTTATGGTAAATTTTAATCAATCAGCTTAATTTCACTTGCTGCTCCTTGTTCAAATGAGTTGATTACTCTTCTAATTTCCCAATGAGGGACAAATAATTCACCTTGGTTATAGCCCCTACCTCATATCCATCTTCATCTTCGTGGGTGGAATAGTTTGCGCCATAGACACCTGTGAAGCTTTGGTCTCGTTTTAGTTCAAGTATGGTTTCAATAAGTTAACGTGTCCCTTCCATTGGCTTTTCTTTCTTACTGGGGTTTCGATAATGTACATCAGGTCACTGATCTTCTCCAAAATCTGGAATGGTCCTTGAAACTTGTTGGTGAGAGGGAATCTCCTTATCGGTAAGAAATCCAACACCAGTTGTCCTACCGCAAACTGTCTGTCCTTACTTTTCATATCAAACCTTTTCATTTTTCGTTGACTTGTTTTCAGACTTTCGAGGGAAAATTTCCTTATCTCGCTGATCCTTATCCTCAAATTCTTTGCATATTCTCCATCCCTTTCATCTTGATCTTTTCTTTTTTCTGCCGACATTCTAATCGGTCCTCTTACTTCTCGTCCAAACACAATTTCATTTGGGCTACATCCCATGCTTTCTTGATAAGCATTACTTACCTCAAATAACATCAATGGTAGACCGCTGTCCCATTCATTTCCTGTTTCATTGCAGTACTTGCTTAACATACTCTTTAAGGATTGATGAAATCTCTCCAATGCACATTTAGTCTCCGGGTGATAAGTAATACATAGTAGTCGTCTCGCATCAAATATTTTCATTACGTCCTGAAACAATTTTGATGTGCAATTTTTTCCTTGTCACTCCGAACGATTTCCGGAATACCAAACTTAGTGAAGAGTCTAGTAACTTCTCGGTGATTACTTTGGCACTGATGCTCCTGAGGAATATGGCTTCTGGGTATCTCGTCACTGGACACATCAAGGTTAACATATATTCCTGGCCTTTTTTCGTCCTTGGTAATGGTCCCACAATGTCGATCAATATGTTGCTGAAGGGTTCCTCTCGCACTTCAATTTGGTGTAGGGGAGCTTTCTTGATGTACTTGTTAGGCTTTCCAGCCATCTGACAAACGTGACATGCACAAAAAACTGACACACATCCTTATGCATGTCAGGCCAGAAAAAGGGTTTCAAAATCTGTCGTCTTCCTAATTCCCACGTGTCCTGTCTCATGCGCTACGGCGATCGCCTGTCTTCTTAACTGTGCGGGAATCAATATCTGACAGTATATCCCCCATTCAGCATTCCCGGGATATCGGAGGGTCTATGCTTTCTCAAAAGCAATCCATCCTTAGGATGATAACAGGTTGGAGACTGTGGCACCTCCGTCTCATCCGCCACACTGTACAAGAATTCTTTTAACGTCGCATCCTTCTGTTACAGTCTCATCAGCCTTTTCCAACTCACTTATCCCACTTCTAATGGCGACTTCTCTATTTCTTCCAAATCCATTGCTTTGTTGTCTTCCTGTTCATTCTTCTTCTCTCGGGCTCTCTCGGGAGCTATCCTTTTGTGTACTATCAAGGGAATCCTCTTCTTCTATGAACAAATCCTCAAATTTAATCGCTCCTTCAGTTTCTCTGTGTGTTACTGTCATTAAAACACCCAGTTATATCTGAGTCTTGAAACAATATTAAAATACATTCTACCAAAGTGGATGAGGTACTTCCCACTCTACTGGGTAGAAGTAAACAATCACAACAACTGCTGCTACAGATTCAAGCACATGAAATGTGACTTACTTGTCATGGATTTCTTCATGTTGTATATCTAATGGATTAAGTCCCCCAAATTGTGGTAAAATACGTTAATTTGCTTATAGTATGTATTTTTGTACCTTTTTTAATGTTATGTTTTTATTTGTACCTTTGATATAGCCAATGGCATCATACCAGTTTTGTAGGCATTAGCCTTAAAGTGTTTTCTTTTGTTTTCAGTTATACTCAATTAATGGCTCATGGTTTATATAATAAACTACAAAAGGACCATGGAATCTTATTGATACCCAATTTGAGAATCAACACTGAACGGGGCTAAAATCAACAAATAAATACAGAGCCACGTGCTGTTCACAAGAACAAGATAACACAATTCGGTTAAGGATTAATGAACCCAAGAATAAGAGCCGAACCTAACCAAGGAAACTTGGAAAATCTACGAATCAAGACAAAATGGAGCTTAATGAACAAGAAAAACATGAAGATCAACATTTCGACCAAGATGAAGAGCAAGACTTGCATTCATTGAAACCTAGGCCTAGGCCTATGTCACCTAGTATGGTAAACGAGTGAGATTGCAATCAGAAAAAGGTAAGATGTATAATTTTGATCTTCTGGTTGATGAATTCAAAAAAACAAAAGAGATTGTTAGGCAAGATAAATAAGGAAGCAGATTTGGCACTTTCTAAAAATGGTTGTAATGTAGGCCTACTACAGGATGTTTCAAATAGGCTTCAAATAGAATTAAAGAATATTGACATAACTCTCTCCAAAGTAAAAGAATCAGAAATACCAGAGGTTGACATTGTACAGAGTTTAGAGTATAATTACCAGGAAATATGCTTTGAAAGTCACACTAGGTTAACAATATTAAAAGAAAAAATGAAACATGAACAAGAAGATAAAATGTCAAATGTCTCTCTAAAGTCAAAGTCTTCATCTAGACGGTCACTTCATACAAGTGTAAGTAAATCTTCACGTGTTTCTAGTACTAAGAGAATAGAACTAAGCACAAAACTGGCTAGGTTAGGCACAGAAAGAAAGTACCATGACATAATGGAGAAGGCTAGAGCAGATTTAAAGAAATTAGAATTTGACAAAGAAATTGAAGCCACTAATGCTGAGATATGTGCAGTTAATAAAATTTTAGAGGAAGAAAATGAAACTGATCCACAGTCATGCTTGAGTTTTCCGTTAGGTGAAAATAACCAACCCACTGAAGGTCTCTTGCACAGATATCTTGAGGATAGCTGAGTTGTAAATTATTCATTGTCAGGTTCCAGTGTACAAAAGTCCCTTTCCTTTGCTGGAGGTTTAGATAGTATAGACAAAGATTTAGACAAAAGGAAGGCAGAAATAAAGGCAATGACTGATCTAAATCCAAATGCTCAGGTGTTTAGATTTCCAACAGATTTCATACAACCAGGGAAACCAAGGCTAGACCATAATTATAATTACCAGCCCATAGGACGCTCACAGCCAAGTAAACTTAGGCTAGGCCAAGAAACAAACCTGAACTCAGATTTCAAAATATCAAATGAGCCTAGGCTAGGTTGTAGTACTATAGATGAGGCATCCTATGAGGTAATAGGTGAACCTAGGCTAATAGTAGATCCCAAAAATGCCGTCACTTGCAATACACAACCTGATGTTAATAGACCAAGGCTACACACTCATGAACCCCTGGCAGATTTTCATGAACAACCTAACATTATCAATAATGATAACGTACAGTCCAGTCAAGTTTATCAATGGGATATTTTAAAGGGTTTTGCTGATCTTCAAAATCAGAACTTAGAGAAACTAGCTGACTTGTTTGCTGCAAGGCAACGTAAAGACAATTTACCCGTTAAAGAACCAGAGGTATTTTCAGGAGATTTGCTGAAGTACCCTCAATGGAAAGCATCATTTATTACATTAATTGAATATAAAACAGATGATGCTGCTGAAAGATTGTACTACTTAGGTAAATATACGGATGGTCAGGCTAAAACTGCCATTGATAATCTTATTTCTTTTGGCACCCAAGAGGCTTACAACAAAGCTTGGAAGATACTTCATGATAGGTTTGGAAATAAGTTTATTGTTGCTGATGCCTTTAGAAGCAAGCTTGAAGGTTGGCCTAAGATTAATGATGGTCCAGGTTTGAGGAAATTTTCTGATTTCTTAGAACACTGTAAAACAGCCATGGGAATCATAAAGTACTTAAATATTCTTAACGATCCTAAGGAAAACAGACTTATGTTACAGAAGTTGCCTGCCCAGATTGCAGAGAGATAGAATTGTATAGTAACTAAAAGAATCACAATTGATGAAGAGGAATATCCATCTTTTGAAGAGTTTACAAGGTTCATAAGTGATGAAGCCAGTAAGGCATGTAATCCAACATCATCTTACAGTGCACTTAATAGGAGAGATACAGTATTTACACCTAAAGAAAAACAACCACAAAGTAAGGTTGCAAAGCGTACATCATTTGCTACTAAATCTAATGAAGTTAATAATGTTACAAATGCTGCATCTGATGAAAATAAATCTAAAAATGAAAAACAAACCGAGAGTAAAATGAATGTAGCATTTACATGCTATTACTGTAGACAAAACCATGCTATGGAAAAATGCCCAGAGTTCTTAAAACTTGATCTTGCTCAAAGAAACCAATATTTGACAGATAAAAAAATGTGTAGAGGTTGGTCATTATTCAATGTATTGTAAAAGACCAAGGAAATGTATTAAATGCATGAGATGGCACCCAACAATTCTCCACGATGAAACTTGAATAAAAAACCAAGTTCTGGTTATACCCAACAAGAACAGGCTGTAGCTGTAGCTAATAGAATTAATGTTAACAGATATTTTTCAGCTGATGTTCACTCAATGATTGTACCTGTTTGGTTAAGCCATAGGAATACAAATAATAAGGTAATGGTATATGCAGTATTTGATGATCAGTCAGATGCTTGTTTTATCAAAGAAAGTGTCCTAAGGTATATGAATGTCAATGGCCAAAATTCTGTCATCAAGATAGTGACTCTGATGGGTGAAGAGGCTATAAAAAGTACTAAAGTATTTGGTTTATCAGTGAAGGGCATAAATGAAAATAGTACTGTAAATTTACCATGTGTCTTCTCTAGAAAAACTATTCCTGCAAGAAGAGCACAAATCCCTAAAAAATGTTCAGCTTTAAGATGGCCTCATCTTAAGAAAATTGCTGGAAGGCTAGTAGAGTATAATCCTGACATTGAGATAGGTCTATTGATAGGTATAAACTATATAAAAGCTGTCAAACCTTTAGAAATCATTCCTGGGTCTGGAAATGAGCCCTATGGTCAGAGAACAGCTCTTGGATGGGGAATTATTGGTAATGTAAATGTCAATGAGAATAATTTAGAAAGTGATGCTGTTGTTAATAGATCTGTAGTTGAAGAAATTGAAATAAATTCCATGATATCAAATAAAATGTTTACAGTACCAACCAAAGTAAAAGAAGTGTATGAGCCTCATTATGTCAGAGAGATGTTTGAATCTGATTTCATAAGTAATGTTAGTGACGATGAGGTAGCTTTGTCAGTAGAAGAAAGAGAGTTTATTGAGATTGTTAGTAATGGTATTAAGATTATTGATGGTAAACAGTTTAAAATTCCATTACCACTCAAAGGAGGTGGTATTCAGTTTCCAGATAATATGTTAGTAGTCCAGAAAAGACTATCCAACTTAAAACAAAAGCTTCAGAAGAATGTAAGCATGAAAAATGATTACATAAATTTCATGAAGAATATGATTGATAAGGGTTATGCTGAAAGGGTTCCTTTGAATGAAACATGCCTAATTAATGGAAAGGTTTGGTTTGTGCCACATCATGGGGTTTACCATCCCAGAAAGCCTGACAAAATCAGAGTAGTATTCGATTGCTCTGTTATGTATAAAAATGTAAGTTTGAATGATTGTTTACTTCAGGGACCAGACTTGTCAAATAGTCTAGCTGGTATTTTGTGTAGATTTAGAAATCATTCTGTTGCATTTAATTGGGATGTAGAAGCAATGTATCACCAAGTTTTAGTAAATGAAGAACACAGGAATCTTTTACGATTTCTGTGGTTTGATAACCATGATTTAGATGGCAACATTGTTCAATATAGGATGACTGTTCATCTATTTGGTGCTAGAAGCTCTCCATCTGTTACAAACTATGCTTTGAAAGCTACTGCTGATAGATTTAAGGATAAAACTACTGAAAAGGCAGCAGAGTTCATTAAAGAAGACTTTTATGTGGATGATGGCTTAAAGTCTGTAGCTACAGTGGAGGAAGCCATAAACTTAGCCAAAGACAGTCAGATGATATGTAAAAGGGGTGGTTTCCATTTGCACAAACTTGTTGCCAATAATGCTGAGGTTTTAAAGGCTATGTGTCCTGATGAAGTTGCTCAATCAGTTAAGAATCTTGATTTAACGAAAGATAAATTGCCAGTGGAACGAACATTAGGTATGGAATGGTGTACTGAAACAGATACATTTAATTTTAATGTCAAACCCATTCAAAGGCCTAGTACTAAAAGGAATGTTTTATCCATAGTTAGCTCTATTTTTGATCCTCTAGGCATGATAACACCATTCATTCTTACAGGTAAGAAAGTTTTGCAAACCCTATGTAAACAAGACCTTGGCTGGGGTGATCCTATTCCTGAAACTGTTATTACTGAATAGGAAAACTGGTTAAGTCAATTACCCAAATTGAAAGATATTAAAGTTGAGAGATGTTATAAACCAGCGAACATGAATGTCATAGACTATGAATTGCATCATTTTTCTGATGCTAGTGAGAAGGGTTATGGTCAATGCTCATACTTAAGAATGACAGATGCAAATGGACAAGTACATACTAGGTTAGTTATGGCTAAATCAAGAGTGTCTCCCTTGAAAACTTTCACAATACCTAGGTTAGAACTCACTGCTGCATTAGCATCAGTGAAAGTGAGTTATTTCTTAAAAAAGGAGTTGAAGGTCAATATTAGTAAAGAAGTATTTTGGGTAGATAGTACAATTGTTTTTGGATACATAGCTAATCAATGTAAACAGTTTAAGGTTTTTGTTGCAAACAGAGTTGCGCAAATCAGAAATCACACCTTACCTGAACAATGGAGATATGTTTCCTCAAGTGATAATCCTGCTGATTTATGTTCAAGAGGTATGTCTGTTCATGATCTGACTAGAAACTATATGTGGTGGCATGGACCTGAATTCTTAAACATTATAATGCTGATAATGAAACTTTATGTTCATTTGAAGTTACAGATGAAGATCCAGAATTAAAGAAAGTGTCACTGGCAATTGACACTGATGATGATAATTATGCTACCATACTAACCAGACTTAATTACTTCTCAGATTGGACACGTGCCAGAAGGTCATTAGCTTTATGTAATAAGTTTATTGATAAATTGAAACAGAAATCATTATATACTGAGTATGTTCATGTGTCTGTAGAAGAGCTAATCAAGGCAGAAATTACCATTATAAAATTAGTCCAAAGAGAAGCTTTTCAATATGAATATCAGTTGTTAAGTAGAAGCAATAACAAATTTGATAACTGTTTAAGGAAATCTAGCAATTTGTACAAGCTTGATCCATTTATTGGTAGTGATGGCTTAATAAGAGTGGGTGGTAGATTACACAGAGGTAATTTTGATGTCCATGTAAAATATCCTGTGATTTTGCCAAAGAATAGTCATATGACTGAATTGATAATCTGTCACTATCATAATAAAGTACACCATCAAGGTAGAAATTTAACTTTAAATGAAATTAGATCTAGTGGTTACTGGATTATAAGTGGATCATCCTTAGTAGCGAAACATATATCAAAATGTGGAACTTGAGAAAAATTAGACAGGATACTCTTACACAGAAGATGGCCGATTTACCAAAGGATAGGGTAAAAATGTCTTCTCCATTCACTTACAGTGCAGTTGATTATTTTGGACCATTTATAAGTAAGGAAGGTAGTGTACCAACCGTGTTTCACACAATTGTACATAATTCCTTTTGTATATATTATGCTTGTATCTTCTCTCTTCCCTCGCACTAAAACGAACATGAAAATTCATGTCTGGTTTTTCCTCTGTAATATTGTCTGTCTTGTGAACTTATTATGTCCTGTTGCCTTGAGGTTTTGTATATAAGGAGAGTGTTCTACAATAATATAAATCTGTCGATTGCTTCCTGCCTTTGAGTTCACAACCCTCTCTCGGCTCCGTCACATTGGTGACCCCGGAAGTCGACTCGCTCCCACTGCCTTCCACCCCCACCTCCCTCGCCCCTCCATCGTTAGTACTATGGCGGACTCTACTACAGCAGTTGGCGCTGCGGCCGCCCCATTGAAACTTTCACCGTTCGCCAAGGGAGAAGCATTTGCTTGGTTTCAGCGCGCAGAAGTCCAGTTACGCATCAACGGCGTGACTCGCTCAACCACCAAAGCAGATTATGTTCTCGTGGCGATACCCAAGGACACCTTCCCGGAAATATCCGACTGGCTTTGTGAACAAGGAGACACGCCAATAGCGTATGACACCCTCAAAACATACCTTCTGCAGCAGTACTCGCCGTCGCCAGCCGCCCGTGTAGCAAAGCTTTTTCAGCTCTCGCAACAACCGTTGGGGGACCAAAGGGCTTTGCTTGCCCTCAGGGAAATGACCAGTATCGCTCGCCTCCAACCTGCCACAGACGGCTCTCCTCGTGAGGTGAACCTACTTCATGCCCTTTGGATACGCCGTTTACCCAGACCTATACGCGCTGCCATACCCGATGTCGATAGTTTACCCATAAAGGACTTGATGAACAAAGCCGACGGCCTTATGGACAGCCACTTCAAGACCTCCATCAACGCCTCCACCCCTGACGAAGAGGATGCCTATCCAACGTCAACTGAAGCTGACATGAATGCCGTAGGATATACACACCCACACCGTGACGTGCCGAAGCAGAGACAAAGCCACCCACCACCCACCAATCGCTCGCGCCCCAACAAACGACTTCTACAGCCACTTACTACCTCCCATCCGCCGCAGTTTTGCTACTACCACTTCAGATTCGGGGCAACTGCGAAGAAATGTGCCGAGGATTGTCAGTGGCCAAAAAACGTGTAAGTAGGCCATCGCTCGTGGCGGTGGCCTCCCGTGTTTCTAATATTTTCTTTTTACAGGATGCAGGAACGGGCGTGCGATTTTTGGTAGACACGGGTGCTTGTCGTTCTCTTTTGCCAAGGAAACTCTTCAAGACACGACGTAGTCTGTCTACATCTGCCGACGTCCGCTTGGTAGCTGCCAACGGATCTGCGATACCCACCTACGGTTACGAGAACCTCACATTATCGTTCGGAAACGGTAAATTCAATTGGAAGTTTCTCGTTGCTGATGTCACCATGCCAATCCTCAGTGCGGATTTCCTCTCTCCTTTCTACCTTCTGGTCGATGTCGCCCACCGACGATTGGTCAACGCAGACTCGTACTTGTCGACACCTCTTCAACCCGCCCCCTCTAACCTCGCTCTCCACATTAGCGCACCCACGGATGCCTACGCCCACCTCCTCACGTCGTACCCGGAAGTTTTCCGTCCAGAACTTCGCCAAACGCCCACGGTTCCTGCCAAGCACGGTATTCATCACCATATCAAGACGACGGGACCCCCAGTCTTCGCAAAATTCAGACCTCTGGCACCGGAACGATTGCCAGCCGCCAAACAGACGTTCGCCGAAATGGAAGAAATGGGCCTTTGCCAAAAGGCCTCCAGCCCATGGTCGTCACCCTTACACATCGTTCTGAAGAAAGACGGTTCCCTCCGTCCGTGCGGGGATTACAGGCGCCTGAACATGCAAACAGAACCGGATCAGTACCCCCTCCCAAACATTGCCGACGTGACCTCCTACCTGCACAAAGCAAAGGTTTTCTCTACGCTCGATCTCCTGAAGGGGTATTATCAGGTGCCTATGAACCCTGAAGACATCCCTAAGACTGCCATCACCACTCCGTTTGGTACATACACCTTCAATTACTCCTGTTTTGGCCTTCGTAATGCTGGGGCCACGTTTCAACGTCTCATGGATGGCATCTTAAGGGACCTCCATTTCTGTGTATGTTATGTGGACGACATACTTGTGTTCTCATCCTCAAAAGAGGAACACCTCCGTCACCTGCGCATCGTGCTCGACCGCCTGCAACAAAACGGCCTTGTAGTCCGGTACGACAAGTGTACCTTTGGCGCCAACGAAGTATCGTTCTTAGGGCACCGCATCACTCCTGAAGGTGTCCACCCCCTCCCTGAGAAGGTAGCAGCCGTTCAGAACTTCCCCGTGCCATCGACCGTCAAAGCTCTGCAGGAATTCTTGGGCATGATCAACTATTATCACCGTTTTCTGCCAGCCATTGCCGCCACTCTTTCTCCCCTCTACGCCTCCCTCAAGGGCAAGCCGAAGGACCTGAAGTGGGGTCCCCTTCAAGAAGCAGCCTTCTGCAATGCAAAGAAGGCCCTATCAACTGCAGCGGCTCTCACTTTTCCTATCCCACACGCTCCTATCCTTCTCTCCACTGATGCCAGCGACGTCGCTATTGGTGCAGTACTCGAGCAGGTGGTCAAAGGCTCGCCCCGCCCATTGGCCTTCTTCAGCAGAAAACTGTCCAAGGCACAATCGGGTTATTCTACCTTCGATCGAGAATTGCTGGTGGTGCACTTGGCTGTCCGTCACTTTCGCCATTTCTTAGAAGGTACGCCCTTCGTCATTCGCACAGACCACATGCCTCTGGTGCACGCCTTCACTCGACAGTCTGACGCCTGGTCCGCCCGTCAACGCCGACATCTCTCCACCGTGGCTGAATACAATTGCACCCGCCAATACGTCCCTGGGAAAATGAATCCCGTTGCCGATGCCCTGTCAAGAAACACGTTGGCCGCCGTTCAACTGGGATTGGATTACAACGCCCTGGCTGAAGCCCAACGACAGGATCCAGAGTATCAAGCTTGTAGGACATCCTGCACGTCCCTCCGTTGGGAAGACTTTCCCCTCGAAGACTCCAACACCACCCTCCTCTGTGACGTCAGTACTGGTAGACCGCGACCTTGGATTCCTGCTCCCATGCGCCGACAGGTGTTTGATTTCATTCACGGCCTTTCACATCCCTCGTGCCGTTCTACTCCACAGCTGCTGAAGACAAAGTTCATTTGGCACGGCATTTCTAAGGTTGCTAAGGATTGGGTCAGCGCCTGTACTTCTTGCCAAACTTCCAAAGTACATCGACACACGGATTCAGGAGTGGGCACCTTTCCTCAACCTCAGCGTCGTTCCGCACACATTCACGTCGACGTTTTAGGCCCCCTACCCACATCACAAGGACATCGTTACCTGCTTACCGTCATCGACCGCTCCACCCGTTGGCCTGAAGCCATTCCCATGGAAACTGTAACGTCCGCCTCATGTACATCTGCTTTACTCTCTGGATGGATTGCAAGATTTGGTATCGCTGAGCATATTACTTCTGACAGAGGAACCACTTTCACCTATCAATTGTGGACATCGTTAGCGAATCTCCTGGGCATTACCCTACATCAGACAACTGCCTACAACCCTGCTGCCAATGGAATGGTTGAACGTTTTCATCGCACCCTCAAAGCAGCTTTGATGTCCCGCTGCAAGGACTCCGACTGGTTTACTCAGCTTCCCTGGGTCCTCCTGGGACTAAGGAACACTCCTAAAGACGCCCTCGACGTCTCGGCAGCTGAAATGGTGTATGGCGACCCGTTGGTCGTCCCTGCCGAATTCTTTCCTTCTACAACCTCCTCCGACGATCTCCAGCGCATACGTCACGTCGTGGGAAAATTTACTCCGTGCCGCCAGACTTACAAGCCCCCATTCGAAGCATCACATACCAACGGACTTGCACTCTGCAACGCACGTCTTCCTGCGCAACGACACCAGCAAGCCACCACTAACGCCCCCTTACACGGGCCCTTTCCTTGTGATCCGACGCAGTCCGAAAGCATTCCTCCTAAACATTCGGGGCAAAGAAGACTGGGTCTCCATTGATCGTCTAAAACCCGCTTATCTTCTGCCAGATGACCCGCCTACAGTTCGCCTCTCTAGATCAGGGCGCCCTATTTAACATGTCATTTTTAGGGGGGGAGCCATGTACCAACCGTGTTTCACACAATTGTACATAATTCCTTTTGTATATATTATGCTTGTATCTTCGCTCTTCCCTCGCACTAAAACGAACATGAAAATTCATGTCTGGTTTTTCCTCTGTAATATTGTCTGTCTTGTGAACTTGTTATGTCCTGTTGCCTTGAGGTTTTGTATATAAGGAGAGTGTTCTACAATAATATAACTCAGTCGATTGCTTCCTGCCTTTGAGTTCACAACCCTCTCTCGGCTCCGTCACAGTAGAAAAGAGCTCAAAAGGTATGGTATATTATTTACATGTATGTCAACTAGAGCAATACACATCGAAACTTCCCATTCTCTCAGTACAGACTCTTTCTTAAATGCTTATAGGAGATTTGTTTGTAGAAGAGGCCATTGCGCACAACTGCGTTCAGATCAAGGTAGCAACTTTATTGTTGTAAGAGAAGAGTTTGCAAAGTGCCTCCGAGAAATGAAGGTTGAAAATATTAAAATTAATTATTAAAGGACCAATGTGATTTTATAACATTTAAAATGAACCCACCTCATGCAAGTCATATGGGTGGTGTTTGGGAGAGACAAATAAGATCTGTTAGAAATATTTTGAATGTATTGCTATCTAACAATAGTAAAATTTTAGACGATGAATATTTGAGAACATTCATGACTGAAGCAGAAAATATTGTAAATGGGCGACCATTATCCACATATAACTTGAATGATCCTTTAAATGTAGAACCTTTGACACCTAATCATTTTCTGACATTGAAGTTTAAGGTAGTCTTGCCTCCTCCAGGTAATTTTGTAAAAGACGACATGTTTTCAAAGAAAAAATGGAGGCGTGTACAATGTCTTCTTAATCAGTTATGGAAAAGGTGACAAAGAGAATACTTACAATCGTTACAAATACGCCAAAAGTGGTTAAAGCCTCAAAGGAATGTAGAAATTGATGATATAGTTTTAATCAAAGACTATAATCTACCTCGCAACAAGTGGATGTTAGGCCGGGTATTAGAAACAAATGCAGATGAAGCTGGCCATGTTAGAAAAATTAAATTGTTAGTAGCAGATGATTTTCTTGATGAAAATGGTAAACGCCACAAGATAGCTACAATTCTAGAAAGGCCTATTCATTCAGTTGTGATGTTATTAGAAAGTACAACAGGGAAGTCCCCATCAGGTAGCATTTAAGTCATTATGTACTGTATATTTTTATTTGGTATGGAATGGACTAACCTGTATATTGTGATTTTATTGTTTGTAAAGAATCTCATATTCATTCCCCAATAGTATAGTTATTGTTTAAATTGTTATCACAATTTAGGGGAGCCATTGTTACTGTCATTAGAACACCCAGTTATATCTGAGTCTTGAAACAATACTAAAATACATTCTACCAAGGTGGATGAGGTACTTCCCACTCTACTGGGTAGAAGTAAACAATCACAACAACTGCTGCCTCAGATTCAAGCACATGAAATGTGACTTACTTGTCATGGATTTCTTCATGTTGTATATCTAATGGATTAAGTCCCCAAAATTGTGGTAAGATACGTTAATTTGCTTATAGTATGTATTTTTGTACTTTTTTTTAATATTATGTTTTTATTTGTACCTTTGATATAGCCAATGGCATCATACCAGTTTTGTAGGCATTAGCCTTAAAGTTTTTTTATTTTGTTTTCAGTTATACTCAATTAATGGCTCATGGTTTATATAATAAACTACAAAAGGACCATGGAATCTTATTGATACCCAATTTGAGAATCAACACTGAACGGGGCTAAAATCAACAAATAAATACAGAGCCACGTACTGTTCACAAGAACACTGTGTTCTTCTGTAGCCACTTTTTTCCTCATACTCCTAGTCATCGCCCAACTAGGAAAGAGATACGGCTAGTCCTTCTCGAGTTCAGTTATAGGACTATACTTGAATGGTTTCTCCGTTACAATGGGACAAGACACAAACGGAGCTCCACTAACCTCATTTCCCAGTAGGACTTCAAATCCTTTGACAGCCAATGAATCCTTTACCGTGAAATCAAAATGACCTGTCACTAACTCGCATACCGGTTTTAAATGGCCAATAGAAGTAATTTCCCCACCGCCTATTCCCTTCAAAATTACCGAATCTCCTGTGAGAGACTATTCCACCATCGGGGGTACACCTCATGTCACCACTCTATGATTAGATCCAGTGTCGTGCAATATCTTGATCGAGATCTGCTCGCTCGCATCTAATTTGGCTAACATACCTTCATAGATATACAGTTTAAAGGCATTCATGCTGTTTGGAATTGTCTTAATACTGTGTAAACGTTTGCTGGCTTATTTTCCTCGCCGACCCTTCCCGGTTAACTTTTCATCTTCTCATTCTATGAAGTTTAAACATCCTTAACCACATGGGCGACTGCTTTCGGTTGGTTCGACTAACATTCCTTACTGATATGGCATTCTTGCCACTCTTATAATAGACGATATTAGTCTTCTGCACATCTCACAATACCTAAAGGAGGAAGACTTGACAATTGCTGTTATTGTACTATCAAATTCTGGTTTGGAATAGTACCAGTGATACTTCCACTGTAACTATTGAGCTTATTCCCCTAGTTGTTACTGAAGTAGTTTCCATGGTTCGGTAAATACTTGACACTTGATCGGAACGACGGTTAAAACTTCATACCAGAGGAAGGTTTACGACAGATAATATAATAATCTTCACTCAGTGAAGCGGCTTTAAAAATTTCTTCACTTCTCTCTCTCTCAAGTACGTACGAATATATTCAGGATTTCATCGTAAATATTATTTCAGCAGTATTAGTTCATCTAATTTAGACATCTCTCTCACTTTAGCAGGCTCTATCCATCTCTGAAAACCTTAATACAGGAAAGTTATTTTCTCGTCCTTCCCCAAACTCGGGCCACTTTCATTATAATATTCAGGATTTCAGTGTGATTGAACAGAAACCATTGTTGATTGAACAGGAAACAGCCTGTTTTGTTTTTATGCCCTTTTTTGCCTGGAGTTTATGTATACTGTATATAAATGGATGTTCTGTAATAAAGTTACTCAGTTGCTTTCATCCTGCCTTCTTAGTCACAGCCTCTCTTGGCCCGTCACATTGGTGAACCCGGAGCGACTCGCTCCTCCCGTCTCCCCCCCTCACTGTTACTATGACGCCCTCAAAACATGCCTTCTGCAGCAGTACTCGCTGTTGCCAGCTGCCTGTATAGCGAAGCTTTTTCAGCTCTCTCAACAACCGTTGGGGGACCAAAGGGCTTCGCTCACCCTCAGGGAAATGACCAGTGTCGCTCGCCTGCAACCTGCCGCAGACGGCTCTCCTGGTGAGGTGAACCTACCGTTTACCCGAACCTGTACGCGCTGCCATACCCAATGTAGATAGTTTACCCATAAAGGGCTTGATGACCAAAGCCGACGTCCTTATGGACACCCACTTCATGACCTTCAAGACATCCATCAACGCCTCTACTCCTGACGAAGAACACACATATTCGACTGAAGTTGACGTGAATGCCGTAGGACACACACGCCTATGAATGCCGTAGGACACACACGCCTACCCTATGACAAGCCAGAGTGGCGACAAAGCCACCCATCATCCACCACTCACTTGCGCCCCAACCAACGACTTCTACAGCCACTCACTGCCGCCCATCGACGCAGTTTTGCTACTACTGCTCCAGGTTCGTGGCTGCCGCAAAGAAATGTACAGTATGTCATTTTTAGGGGGGGGGGGGGGGGGAGCCATGTACCAACCGTGTGTCACATGATTGTACATAGTAACGACATTTCTCTTTTTTGTAAATAGTCTTCTTTGTATCTTCGCTCTCCCCTTGCACTGATAGGGACCTGAATAAACATGTTTGTTTTTCTCACTGTTAACTGTTAGCAGAAACCGTTGTTGGTTGAACAGGAAACTGCCTGTTATGTTTTTATGTCCTTTTTGCATAGAGTTTATGTATATATAAATGGATGTTCTGTAATAAAGTTACTCACTTGGTTTCATCCTGCCTTCTTAGTTACAGCCTCTCTCGGCCCGTCACATATGAAAAAGCCTTTAATAGTGTGCACCGGCAAATTTTGTGGAGAGTCCTGCATTATTATGGAATTCCTCTTAAATATGTAAATTTGATTAAATCAGTTCATATGCATATCAAGTGCAAAGTTAATGTTAACGGAGTCTTATCAAATGAATTTCCAGTGAACAACGGAGTACTCCAAGGGAATGTGTTATCACCTATGTTGTTTATCCTCCTCATGAATTTTGTAATGTGTAGAACAGTCTGAGATTGTGGAGAAGCATTTGACTGGATTGGTGATAGAAATTTAGCAGACCTAGAGTATGCTGATGATGCTGTCCTAGTTAGCAAAACACCACAGGATTTGCAATGCTTGCTCACCAGAAAACTATTAGAAGAAAGACAGAGATGATGAGAACAGTTATGCAATGGAAGATGGTTTATCATTGGAAGGAGAAAGGATCAATGATAGAATCATTTAAGTATTTATGAACTATGATCTCCAATACAGGGTCTTTTGAATTGCAGTTTAGTGAAAGATTGAAAAAAGCAAATGTGACAATGGCTAGGGCAGGTAAAATTTGGAAATCAAATCGGCTGAAATTACACATAATAATCAGACTATATATCAGTTTATTATGATTGGTGTTACTGTATGTATATGAGTCATAGTATCACAATTTATCAATTTCCAATAGATTTAGTAGATTGAGAATAAAGCCCTTAAAAGGATATTGGGAGTTAAATGACATGACACAATTATAAATGAAACTATAAGAGAGATTACTCGAGTGTCATATGTGGATGAGGTAATGATGAAAGGTAGATGAAGATGGTTTGGACATGCTTTTCGCACTCCCCAAGAGAGGTTAGCTAATCAAACGTTCAATTGAGCTCCACAAGGGACTAGAAGAATTGAAAAACCCAAGCCTACATGGCTGAGACTATGGAGCGCGAAGTAGGAGATGATGAATGGAGAAGTATTGAATTAAAAGCTCAAGATAGAGACGATTGGCAAAATTTAACCGAGGCCCTTTTCGTCAATAGGCACAGATGATGATTATGACACACACACACACACACACACACACACACACACACACATATATATATATATATATATATATATATATATATATATATATATATATGTGCTCAGTGATTCTAGAAATATTTACAATATGATATTTATCCGAGTTTGTTTAGATTTCAATAAAACTGGAAGTATTTCCATTTTTATGGGAGCTTATGCCCCCCTTTGCCGGTTCCATTGACTTGAGCTAAACGAATATGGCGTCATTTGCTTCCCAGGAAAATGTTATATAAGATCCATATTTTGATTTTTATCTAAATTTCTACAGCTTTATTTCTATATCATATATATATATATATATATATATATATATATATATATATATATATATATATATATATATATATATATATATATATATGTATATATATATATATGTATATATATATACATATATATATATATATATATATATATATATATATATATATATATATATATATATATATATATATATATATATATATATGTATATATATATATATATATATATATATATATATATATATATATATATATATATATATATATATATATATATATATATATGTCCTAATTCGTGTATGTAGATGTCTTGTATATTAAGGTAAATGAACTCAATATTCATGAGTATTCCACAAAAACCTATGTGTCATCATGTTTTGCAATGGCTGCATTTTGATAAAGAAGGCAGTAGTTAGTTGCTGATGAGCACTCAAGTTGATAAGTCCCTCACCTGAGAGGGTAGATTGTGTAATGTGTACTTACGAACAAATCTTTTATAATAAATGAAGAAAACCCATATGCCGACGTCTCATTATCCTTCTGCACGGGTCATGTTGGTGTCAGGTGTAAAAAATACGTCTGTGTATGTTGTGAGTGAAGTTGTTCTTTGAACCGGTGAAATAAAAGATGCCAAAATACAGTTCGGTGTTAAAAATGCACTAAGTCATTTTTCTAGAGTAATGATGACGGGTTTGTCGCCCTTAATTGGCCATAATGTTCTTGTTTATTTAGATAATACCACAATTACAGGGAAAATGGCTGAAGAACATAATAATAATACTCTTAAAGTTACAGAAGCATTGCGACGTAATGATATGATAATAAATTTGTCAAAGTGCACATCTTTCTGTAAACAGGTCGAATTTTTAGGTCACATAATAACCCAAGAAGGTATCCAACCCTGCCCTAGTAAACAAGCGGCTATTACAGATTTCCCCAGGCCACGTAACTCTAAGGAAGTAGCTGGGTTCCTTGGGCTCGCTGGGTATTACTGTAAATTCATAAGAGGTTTTGGAGAGATAGCAAGATCCTTAGATGCTTTAAAGAAACAAAAAGTAATAAATTGAGGAGAGGAAGAAGAAAGGGCCTTTAACCATTTGAAAGCTGCCTTAACTAGCAATGAATTACTCGCATATCCTAGATTTGATTACCAGTTTTTAGTGACAACAGATGCGAGTAGCGTAGCTATTGGTGGCGTAGTTTCTCAACGAGATGATAAAGGCAGAGAGAGACCCATTTGTTTTGCTTCCCGGGCATTAAAAGGGGCAGAAAAGAATTATAGTATATTTGATCGAGAGGCTTTGGCTCTTTTTATTAGGTCAGTCGATTAAGTTGCAAAGCGATCATCATCCCTTACGTGATTTGTATTACAAAAGTGATTTGACTTCTCGTCAAGCGAGATGGATTGGGAGATTGTTCGAGTTTAACATAAAGGGTTCTCACCATCACATAGAAGGTAAGGCTAACAAGGTAGCTGATGCTCTCTCTAAAAGTACAGCAATAGGAGTAACAACTAGATCACAAAAAAGGTACGGAGAACATAACCAAGATAGTGAAGACCCCCATCATAATAGAGAAAATAGAGAACGGGATGAGAGTTCTCGCAATGCACATACAGTAGACGGGAGAGAAAGAGAGAGAGAGAGAGAGAGAGAGAGAGAGAGAGAGAGAGAGAGAGAGAGAGAGAGTGAGAGAGAGAGAGAGCCAACTTGGGAGAGTGAGAGATGAATATATGAAGATGACCGAGGACATGACCAGGGGTGTCCAGAATGAATGCCCTGATGATGCAGGTTTGATTGATTTGGGAGGTTGTGACATAAAAGAAGTCCGAGAGGGACAGAAAAAAGAGGAATGGATGGAAAGAGTGCGAGCTGTGATTAAAGGGGAATCCGTCATTTCTGAATGTGCCTCGTGAGAAAGTTTTTATTGAAAATGATGTCTTATATTGTGCTTACGAGAAGAGGGGAAGGGGAATTTTGTGCACGGGTAGTTCTTCCTCCCTCTTTAATTAAACGAGCCATCCACATTGTACATGCAAGTCTGTATGCAGGGCATTTAGGGATTGATAGAATATCAAGGAGAGCACGTGAATCCTTCTTTTGGCTAAGAATGAAAAAGTCTATAGAGAATTATATAAAAGGTTGTCATGCTTGTAACTGTTTCAAAAAACATAAAAACACTATACCGGAAGCCAGAAAGTGGCCGATTGTTCCCATTAAATTTTATAGAGTGCATATGGATGTAGTAGGACTATTTCCTACTGGGTTAAAACAACATAAGTATATATGTGTATTTGTGGATGCATTTACTCAGTATACTCATACTTACGCAATGTTGGATAAATCTGCAAATTCATTAGCCCAGGCGCTGTGCTCTTTCATTACTAGGTTTGGTTGCCCGAAAATTTTGATACGTGATAATGGTCTTGAGTTTATAAATAAGGTGTTGAAATCGGTCACTGACTTGATGAAAATTGAACACTTTTCAGTGACCGCATATAGGCCTTCAGCAAATGGCTTAGTAGGGTCGCATAATAGGGAAGTAGTGCGAATTTTGCGTTACTTAGTGGCTGAAGACCCCCTTCATTGGCACGCCATGCTTCCTATAGCTGAGCTAGCTTGGCACATTGCACATAATGCTTAGCTCAGGGACACACCTTTCTTTTTAGTGTATGGACAGGTTTCTGCGTTACCATATACGGTTCTCATCAACTCGTAACAATTGCCAAATTATTCAACTGAGCAATACCGTGTATATTTATTAAATTTGTTGAGGAGACTAATGAACACCACTGAAAGGTTTTTGAAAAGAGCTAATGAAAATCTCAGCTCAAAGTATGATGGTCGGTTCAAAACCGCATGGGTAAAAGTATTTTTGGGCAATTTTGTGTATTTGAAACGATCACAACCTAGGAAACACAAACTAGAGTCAGCGTATTTGGGTCTAACACATGTGATACAAAGCATTGTTAATGGCGCAGTGTCTGAACATCCTCAGGCACACATACATGAGGTACCTGAAGAGGTAGTTTTCGAAAGAGTTCCTCCATACCCCTGCATAAGTGACATCCCTCGAGTTGATGAGAAGAATTATTTTTTTTTTCTTTTCCCTTGATGTTGTTGTTGTTTGAACAGACTTCATTTCTTCTTTCAACGAGTTTTAAATGAATGTGATGATAACAATGTCTTGTGTTGATGCTAGATTTATACGTAAAATGTTGTGGCAATTTTGCTGAGTGTGGAAATACGTTTAACATTGTTTAGTGAACCTAGAAACAATCAGGGGTTAAATAGGTCAAGTGAGATCCGTCAGGCGGATGCTGTATCATTCAAGTATTTATATGATTCCTGGTTGCTGGGGCGGTTACCGAATGGCAAGTGGCTGCGGGATTAAAGTTCAGCCTTGAGGATAGGCAGTGTTAGAGAATGTGTTGATGTGAATACCTTATACTTAATGTTATAGGAGAAAGGCGGGAAGAAGAATGATTTTCTCGGGAAAACGGCTAGTGACCACCGGTTGAAAGTTGCAAGTGCAAGAGTTGTAGTGATTTAAATAAATGGTGAAAAGGTGTTAGTGAGATGTGTTGCATGGGGTAATAATCAATTAATGGTACATGATAGGAGGCGGTGAATTAGACGAGGGTTATCTCGTAAGAGGATTTATTGTCTAAGTTAATTTTCACAAATATAATGAGCAGAAATCTTCTTCAAAGCAAAGTGAATTAGAACTTTAAATCTTGTGGGTGCATAAGAAAAGAATTATAAGTTTCTCGCTGGCTCTTAAATGATTTCATCAGTCAAATACAATGGAATTTACTTTTAACTGGTACAATAATATACACGGGGAGAGCGGAGGGGGAGACATTTAAACTAAAAGAAACTATTGGACGTCGTATGGAGTATCGACGTCCGTCATGGCTGTGGGAGCCTTACCATGGCTGGTGGGCCTATTGAGGGTTGCCCACTCATGAGTACGACTTGAACATAACTGGCTTAACTCACATAGTCTGTGTTTTCTTATTTCCCCTACATTGTTGGGGGTGGAGGGCTTGTCTCGCCTATGGGTATCAGTAGCAGGTGATGTAACTGCACCATACTGGTTCTCACTCTGCATCCCCTCTCCCCGGTTTATATAATACAAACTTAGGCTCGGACGGTGGAAGGATCTTCAGCAAAGGGAGACTTATCAATTTACATAAAAATAAATGGTTCTTATCTTAAAAGGGCACCAATGGGAATGGAAGTTAGCCATGACTATCTTCAAAACTGCACCAAGGCGTAGTTATCTTAGGCGCTGTCTATCATGGGCACCTTAGGGGGTCGATCCCATCTTGCCTGGGGGTCTTAGGTATAAGTATGCCCCTCAGATATATGTCAACGTCCTCTGTTTGCTGCTCCCTCCACCTTCCTTGCTTGTAACGAAGAATTTGAAAACAACAAAAGGGTCTAATCATCATTTGTCAAGTGCCATGCTACCTGACTTTGCTTCTGATAGGCTAAGCAAAACAGCGGCAGAGTTCAGTAACCATCATTTCATTACCTAAGTATTTTAATCAATTTTTTTTTACTTGTGAAAATCTCCCCCTTACTAAGTTACAGTTTCTCCTGGAAATCTGGTAGGTTCCAAAGAAAAGAATTAATACAAATTTTACTTTAAATTCAAACCTCAAATAGTATCTGGGTGTCAGAAACATAACTTATTTTACTTGATAATAAGTAAAAACAAAACTCAAACGGGACTGCTCTGTTGTGCTTAGCCTTGATCATACATAAAAAAGGAAAACAATCAGCAATCAAGTTTCAAAATTTGAACCAAGTAAGTTCGCATATATTATAATAGTAGTTATGCAGAGTATCATGAGAAAACAGGAACTGCAATAATATTAATACATAAGAAATACAACATGAGTAACTAAAAATCAAGAACCAAAATACTCAAAGGTTATATATTAGCAAATGAAATCTGAAACAGAGACTTCCATCATTAAAACAAATCATACAAAAATACTCATTATCAGCGAATGTATGTTAAAAGATAATTAAAAAGAGAATTAATCATCAATCAACACTACACATCCATATTCATGATAAACATACTTTATATATGAACATGTATGTATAGTGTATGATTTATAAAGAGAACATATGATAGAGGACAGTGACTACAAATTACCTAAAAGAAAAGTTTCACAAAAAACAATCCCCTGGAAAATCAACACATGTGCACATATCCTAAATATTCACTCTCCATAGATACTTTCGTATCTTCTGGGTATACCTGGATCTACTACAGTTATTATCAAATAGTGACATTAAAGCTATTAAGTATGGTCATAATATGCAAAGAAACCACAAGAAAAGATCATCATCAAACATGATGAAACGTCATCTGATATCTTTAAAACATAAGAAAACATCTTTTAGACATCTTTAAACATGATAAAACATTATCCAATATCTTTAAACAGCTGTACCAAAAACTAATTAATGCGCATCACCATCAACACTTAACTAACTGTATCATACTAACAAAAAGTATCATAATCAAACAAAGCTCTGTTCCTCCACTCAGAACACTTCTGCAGGCTTCTGCAGGTATCCATACAAAAAACAACAAAATGGTACCATAACAACTACTCATTTAAGCTATGCCTATACTCTACATTAAGTAAGGCATACCTGGGATACCCAGAACCACTCCTTGGGTGGGAGTGTTTCCCTGACCCCCGCCTTCATTGGGCGCCCGGCTGGCGGTCCTCCTTTGAACATTCTGTTCTAAGGGCAAAGCTTCCCTTACCGGCAGAGGGTTCGTCAGCACAACTGGTCTGACCCCCTCTCCCCCCCCCCTTCAATTAGAGACAGGCAGGGCATCAAGAAGCATCAAAACTGAACACCAGTCTAACCGGACGGTGAAAAAAGAAAACATTTCTTCAACATCCACAACAGGAATGTTCAAATTCCCAACTTTCAATCAGTACCTACCAACTCACAAGAAGGGACATCAAAAACTTTAAGGGCATCCTAACACCCAAGTACAGAAAGTCTCTCTTTCTCTCTCTCGCTTTCTGTCTGTCTGTCTGTCTGTCTCTGACACGCTTTCCTCAAGCGCGCCCTCATGACGACATCGTCATCGGGGCTATGTTTTCAAACTCTCCATGACCAATCGTTCGAATTCCAATCCGGGCAAACTGCTAACAAATTGCTCGTATCACAACCGAAAACAAGCTTTCTGACAGAAGTTTCGCAATAGACACACTTCACACACAGTGCCTTTCATAACACCCTGATACTCTTATCTTGTGTTGTCTTATATCTCTTGCTTGTACCCAAACTAGGCCGAACTCAAACTCTGGCAAACAAACAATAATCATTCTAGGACACTTATTCATCCAAACTGACCCACATCATGCAAACAAAGGCTCTTGCGTTACCAACACATCACATCACGTTTGGTGAACTAATCTCTCTAGGGGAGTTCAACAACACATCACAGAGAACTAATTTGAAAGCGAAACTTCCTAGTGCAATTACGAATAGCGAAAATCATTCCGATCAGATCTACGTTAAATCTCAAACAACAAAAAATACGAGGTGGAAACGTAAATTTACGTCAAAACTGAATGCCATAAAATTTCGCTAAAGTCAAAACTGTTCACACAAATTACGTTAAACTTTATTCAGAACATAACAAATTCTTCATAACATGTCACTGAGGTGAATAAAAAAAATATCCTTAACCAATTTCCAAAGAAAAAGAAAAAACCTCAAAGAAAAACTTTCTTACTTCCCTAAGACACTTAAGGGAAAAATCATTCTATCTGTCTTACTCCCAACGGTAGTAATAACGAATAACCAAAACTCATACATACTCCAACTTGCATGGTTACGTGAGGAAATACATTCAACATGAGCCTGATTCCCCTAAGAATAGGTAGTAACAGTTGACTCTGTAACTCACCAAGACAAGAACATTGTAACTGAATTCCAATCATTAGCTAAAAAACAATTCTCTCTCATCTTTTCCACAGAACTATCTCACAAAGCTCTGACACCATCAGACACAAAGAAATAAATACTCGTTTAGCCATCTCCACTTTTTTCCTCTTATTCTGCGAACATGTTGACGCTGCTCTTGCGCGTGCGCAATCTCACAGCTCTCTGCGCGTCTCATACTCTCACACGCATGTATGCAAACGCAAACATTCACACACAGGGACTCACATGGGTCGAACTCTGCTGACTCAAACTTCCCAACAATCATCAAAATCTTTCGCAAAGGATAGCACTCACCAGGATCATAAGAAATAACTCATCTTTCTTACATTGCTTAGCAAGCAAAGTACTCGTAACTAACAACACCAGAAAAAGAAACAACTTAAAAAAACATAGCATGCAAGAAATACCGAAACCAAAAAAACAAACTGAGCTCAAAATCTTAAAATTACACCCTTATACATAAAACAGGTATTACGGCATAAACAAACTACACAAACAGAAAAAAGAAAACAGAACAGAAACTACACGTACATAACAACGAGTCTCCTTTGATCTTTGAGACAAGTCACTGAGACTTACATAATTCTGAAGGGCAATTAACTAGCCTCTTGTTAGTCTTTAAACGTACACAAAGCCATTAAAATACTAGGCTTTCTCTCAGTGATTCACTAAATCACTTAATTACAACCAAAATCACCTTTTGCGTTATACTTTGACACCAAAAACATATACTTTTTCCTTTATCACAATCTGACCTAAAACATAATTTTTCTTATCAGACATCAATCAACTAATGAAGGGAAACAGTATGGCTACTTATGATCACTTTCTAACCCAAAGTTTATTCTGTAAATATGATTCCCTCAGTACTCAAAAAAAAGTAAATAATTTAAGAACTCAGTACATGAATCAGAGTTTATTGCTTGACCCAGCTATTCTTCAACACACAGGGCACCTGTCCAGGCTTATGCTGACATGGCGTCTAGTTCGCCTTGGTCAAATGTTAACCTATCAAATCTTTTAACACTACAGCTAAAATTACCGTGTCACGAATATCTGGTTTTACACACATTCCGATCATTTACTTTATTCCTTGACACAAACAAACAAAAATCTACGGCAACTTGTTCGCCATTTCTCAAAATTTTCACATTACTTATTTGTTCTCGCAAGTTAAAAGAAACGGACAAATACATAAGATTCCAAATTCTCTTCTTTCTATCATGTTGGCAAATAGCACCTAGAAACAATAGAATTTTTTCGCGTTACGAAGTATAGCGAAAAATAATTGTCCTAACGACATGTAAGCAGATCTTAAGTGTCTTGTTACTTAAGTTCAGTTGTTATGTAGGCAGTGGCCAATGAGAATTTAGTGTTGGGTGAAACGTATTCGATGTTTGAAGAGGTATTTAGTAAGTGGTCACTTTCTAGCGCACGCTAGCCCGAGCAAGTCGAATTTATTAGCCAGGACGCCAGGCAGGGTCAAATACAGCTTCAGGTGTGAATAGTGTTTTCACGCTAGCAATCAGAATGCTGAAACCGTTTCAAGAAGTGATGGACAATCTATTATCCGATTTCCAGCAGAATATTCAACAAGTATCTGCACCTCATTAAAGTATGATGGAAAACCATTTGAATGAGCATCGCGTTATTTTGAGGAAACTGATACGAAAATGTTAGCATTAGATGCGATTGTTTATCAACTTGGAGGACAAGGAACATCTAAAACTGCAGCAGAAACGAGTTAGTACGCAAAGAGCAGCATCGCCGAAAGTGTCAAGCTAGTTAAAGATCGAGGGAAAGTGTGGAGCCATATCAACTTTGATGGAAGAGGTCTAGAGCTCAATAAAGGCCGAGAGTTGACATTGGAGCCGGGAATGTACCAAGAAAGACGTCGAAAAGATAAGTGAAAATATAGCTGTTTTTATTTTGTATACTTAGCAGTTGGTACAAGGAAATTGGAACATTGTGTTTATTTTATTTTATTGTTTTTAATCGCCTGTGGGTTGTTGTTATTCACAATACATTGAACGGAATTAGATTGGGTCCGGTAAGATAGTCATTGACGTTTAAAAGGGCAATCACAAAATTCCATTTCAAAACCGTTACTGTGGTTGATGGATTGTGTAACAATAGGTCAGAAAGGGACGAATCAGAATTTATTAAAAGAGAATGGGTGACACTGGTATCAGAGAAACTAAGAAATAATTCCTTTGACGGTGACCAAGAATGGAAATGGTAAGCAAAGGCTGGTTTTTTATTAAAAACTTTTTAAGGATTTAATCAGTCTACAGTCTGCTTATCGCATAGAAATCTATTAAAACGTTGCCAATGTCTTTCTCATTGGGGAAAAATTTGAAAAGTTTTATAATGGATTATCTTTAGATATTTTTGTAAGCGGCGGTACATCTTTACTAAAGTTCTTAAGTCTGTTGGATATTGGAGATCTAAGGAAGTGAAGATTGAAGTATTTTTAGATGATGGCATTGCTCCGGATGGTTGTTTTGAAGGGGCATTGGATGCTAGTTATTTACTTTATAAGCTTCAAGATTTGGATTTATTTACAAGAAAGTATAATTGGTTTTCAGACTCTAAATTGTATTTAGAAAGGTTTACAGTGGACGAATACTGAAGGCATATTTCGTAACTACAGTATTAGGTATATGTCGTTAAAGACCTTGTTTAGATGCCAAACCTTCTGAATTAACAAAAACTTTTTTTAACGAATATCTTTCGAACAGAATTGTCTGTTACATGATTTCCACGAAATTTGTCGTGAGAGGTATTGTAAAAATGAAAACGGTAAAGTATTTCTGTATTTTTACATATTGAGCAAAGCTAGTTGAGAACTTAATGGGGTAATATCAGATGCTCTACTTGAGATCATGTTTTGACGCAGAAATTCATTCTTTTTATTTTGGTCGTTACTTTAACTATATACTTGCATCAGACTTATTTAACCTATTATTTCATTGTGACGCCTAAGATGTAGGCATTTTATCACTATATTGTGACGCCTAAGATGTAGGCAGTTTATCACTATATTGTGACGCCTAAGATGTAGGCAGTTTATCACTATATTGTGACGCCTAAGGTGTAGGCAGTTTAACACTATTTTGTGACGCCTAAGATGTAGGCAGTTTATCACTATATTGTGACGCCTCAGATGTAGGCAGCTTAGCCCTATATTGTGATGCCTCAAATGTAGGCAGTTTAGCACTATATTGTGACGCCTCAGATGTAAGCAGTTTAGCACTATATTGTGACGCCTCAGATGTAGGCAGTTTATAACTATATTGTGACGCATCAGATGTAGGCAGTTTATTACTATATTGTGACTCATCAGATGTAGGCAATTTATCACTTTTGCGAAGCCTCGGATGTAGGCAACCTTATCATTATATTGCGACGTCTCATAGGAAAATTACCGCTATATTGCGACGCTTCAGACATATTAAATTTACCGCTATATTGTGACTCCTCAGATTTAATAGTTATATTGTGACGCCTCTGGTGTTGGGAAATTTATAAGTTGTGACACCTCAGTAGTAGGTTTGGAGTAATTTTGAAGTTTTAGCGATGAATACAGAGAATTTTTTTTTTTTTATCATGAAAAGTGTGGTTGGAAACTGGACAGCAAATGAATCTTAAAAATTAAACATGAAGGCGCAGGAGGCAGTCAACAGAATTATGTAAAGTACTTAGACAATGTTTGAACGTAGTTCCAGATAACAAAAATTTTTCGATCTTAATGCAAGGTGGTAGCAAAAAGCCAGATTTAGAAATCATATAAAACCAAAGAATTTAAACTTGTACTGAATACACTGTTCAGGTCATCAATGTATGTTAGCCCAGATAGAGTACAAAAGAGCAGATTTGTTTTGAAGTGTTGTCAACTAACATGGATGAATGGTCAATTCCTGCTTACATTTTTCAGTGTTATGGACTTGTGAGAGTTATTCATTCTTTCGACTGTTTTACCACTTTTAAAAATATGTTGAGGTTTTTAATCTCTAATATTGGTGGGACACCAATACAGAGGGAATTGATGTTTTAACTTGAAGTTTGGTGCTCTATACCAAAGGTTATTGATAAAATGGAGGTAAAAATTCTTCACTTAAGTAGAATATTCCAGAGTGAAAGTCCTCTCCATCTTGACTTTTGATATTATCGAGGGAAACTTTATTGTTGAACTTTGAGTGTTTACGTAACAAAAGGTTTATTACACACGGCAAAGATAAAAAAAAAAAAAAAAAAATGGGAAATTTTTCGCTGAAATTTAACTTTGATATAGAAGGAAAAGTTTTTTGAAATTATAAGCATATATGTACAATGTTTTATTTTTGGAATCTGCTTTCCAGGATCGTGAATGCAATGAAATGCCAGCAGTCGTCTTTGACGGTGGCATCTAATTTGGACAGGAAATTGGGAGACCTCAGTTGTCATGGGCATCTTCTATCATCGATGAATGACAGCACCGACAAGGCCTACAAACTTGTCTTTCAACATAGAGAAACTTACAATAATGGTCATGAGCAAAGCGAAATGCCATTGTATGTTGCTTTATTTATCACGTTTTTATTAGATTCCGGTGCTTTAGTAATCTCCAGTGATCAAGCCATTTATGCCATAACGCGCATGCATGAAATGAGGGGTTACATAGATGCAACGGAAAATTCACTTGTTAAATCTTTGCAAGCACCTGTGAAACATTAAGCTGGTAGATCGGTGCATACAAAGGATCTTTTTGATAATCAGGTGTTGCAGAATCTGCGCGGTTTATATTTTCCTATATTGAAAAACTTCTTTATTATTTTGATAGATCATTAAAGTTTTCTTATCTGAGATTTGGGGAATTAAGTTTATTGTAATTTGAAGATTTCTTAGTTGAACAAAAAAAAAAAATGAAAAATCACCAATACTGCGAAGTTTTTGATATCGGAAGTTGTCACAAATGCTTTTCCAAATTTGATGTATTTTGCATGATACAGAGGAAGCTGGAATGATTTTGTCCTTTGATCGATTTATCTTTAAGAAGTTTTTTAAAAGCTCCTGCAATGTAACCAAACAGAATTTTTTGTTAAAACTGTGGCTACAAGTTCAAACATTGCAAACGATAACGTCAATGATAGGTGTCTTCATAGACATGAGTGTTGGTAGTCTGCTTCAAGTAAACATGTTTGTCAAAGGCTTCAAAAAGAGGTTAAATGTGTAAATCATTCAATCGGAACATTTATATCTTTCTCTCCATTTCTTTCCTCTCCCTTTCTTTGGTATTATCTAGGGTCAACCGGCACGGTGCGCTATAATGCAATTTAATGTTTTATTATGTTTATACCTGTAGAGAATGCGGAGTGGAGTGAGGACTAGAATTTTTTCGCGTTACGAAGTATAGCGAAAAATAATTGTCCTAACGACATGTAAGCAGATCTTAAGTGTCTTGTTACTTAAGTTCAGTTGTTATGTAGGCAGTGGCCAATGAGAATTTAGTGTTGGGTGAAACGTATTCGATGTTTGAAGAGGTATTTAGTAAGTGGTCACTTTCTAGCGCACGCTAGCCCGAGCAAGTCGAATTTATTATTAATATTATCATTATTATTTATTAGTAGTACAAGAGTGAGGTCCCACCACTCAAATTTGGCTTACTCTGCATTATTGCCGTGGATACACAGGTTTCCATAGTTTTTTCAAAACTTGAGATTTTGTTTTTTATCTATGGTTTTTCCTGGGCGGCAGAGGAGGCTTATATGTTAATTTGAAAGTTTGTTCATTTTGTTTTAACCATGCAATGCTATATCAGTACAGAAGTTTGTAGAAGTTATTGGAATATGTGATGTTACATCTATACTGTTTTCTAAAAGTATGATTCATTTGAAAAATAAACCTGGCGTCAACCGGCACGGTGCGCTATAATGCAATTTAATGTTTTATTATGTTTATACCTGTAGAGAATGCGGAGTGGAGTGAGGACTAAATTTTTTTTCACTTGTCATGACTTTACCAAAACACATATTCCTATACAGAGTTAGAAAACAAAGGTTTAATTCTGACCATTAGGTCAAAAGAAATTACGTTACTTGTCAAAATCTTAGATTTCTTTTCAACACAAAAAAACTTATTCAATATGCGCTCTTTAACAATGTCTGTAACATCACAATGCTTGCTCAGGGAATTCACACGTCATCACATTCGCTTCATTCATCTCACCTTTACCTGAATTACCCGGGTTTTAAAATACATCTATGGTTCCTGCTACATCATTTGACATTACTTTCCTAAAATAATTTGTTAACAAAGCTCAGTGTCATCAATCAGACCGAACACTGGTGACCAAATCACTTATGACACACTGTAACTAAAAGAAACTAAATGCAAGATTTTTAAATCTCCTACGTGACATTGCTAATTACTTAACAACTGTTGACAACTGAACTTACTTCTGTTATTACGTTAATAATCTTATCTTCATTAATTAGGATAATCTCAGACTAAAACTGACAAACAATAGCTTAACCTTCTTTTTAAACATTTCATAACGATCTAAGTAGGCTACTGATTGACAATACGGAGTATGACGTAAGAACAAATATTGTGACACAGATTTCCCAAATTATCAGTGTACCTAATTTAGACTTCTTTCTCCATTATTTTACTAAGTACATACTCAAAATGGACATCATAAAGCACTTCATAAATTACGTTTTAACACTTTACAGACTTCCCACATTTCGATTATGACGGGAACATTTCTTCTCATGAATTAAACAACTTATTATTGTTAACAAAGAATTATCTCAACATGTGACTTTACTTCTTTTCCAAAAAACACATATAACACGTTTGACAACGAAGGGTTTAAAAACAAACTACTACATACCAAAGAAACTATGCAATGACAACTTATAGCTCATACAGCATAAAGAACAATTTCTCATTTATCCACACAGAAACAAAATTAATTTTATTTTCTTCTTTTGTGAAAAGAAAAATTAATCTTTACTCAAAGCTTTAACACTGAAAATATTTTACTCGACTAGATACTTTCTTCAATCAAAACTAGTGTTTTTTTCTTTTTTATTATTATTATTATTATTATTATTATTATTATTACTATCCAAGCTACAACCCTAGTTGGAAAAGCAAGATGCTATAAGCCCAGGGGCTCCAACAGGGAAAAATAGCCCAGTGAGGAAAGGAAATAAGGAAATAAATAAATTTAGAGAACAAATTAACAATAAATCATTCTAAAATAAGTAACAAAGTCAAAACAGACATGTCATATATAAACTATTAACAACATCAAAAACAAATATGTCATAAATAAACTATAAAAAGACTCATGTCCGCCTGATCAACAAAAAAGCATTTGCCCAAACTTTGAACTTTTGAAGTTCTACTGATTCAACCACCCGATTAGGAAGACCATTCCACAACTTGGTAACAGCTGGAATAAAACTTCTAGAGTACCGCGTAGTATTGAGCCTCGTGATGGAGAAGGCCTGGCTATTAGAATTAACTGCCTGCCTAGTATTACGAACAGGATAGAATTGTCCAGGGAGATCCGAATGTAAAGGATGGTCAGAGTTATGAAAAATCTTATGCAACATGCATGATGAACTAATTGAACGACGGTGCCAGAGATTAATATCTAGATCTGGAATAAGAAATTTAATAGACCGTAAGTTTCTGTCCAACAAATTAAGATGAGAATCAGCAGTTGAAGACCAGACAGGAGAACAATACTCAAAACAAGGTAGAATGAAAGAATTAAAACACTTCTTCAGAATAGATTGATCACCGAAAATCTTGAAAGACTTTCTCAATAAGCCTATTTTTTTGTGCAATTGAAGAAGACACAGACCTTATATGTTTCTCAAAAGTAAATTTACTGTCGAGAATCACATCTAAAATTTTGAAAGAGTCATACATACCTAAAGAAACATTATCAATACTGAGATCCGGATGTTGAGGAGCCACCGTCCTTGACCTACTTACAATCATAATTTGAGTTTTGTTGGGATTCAACTTCATACCCCATAATTTGCACCATGCACTAATTCTAGCTAAATCTCTATTAAGGGATTCACCAACCCTAGATCTACATTCAGGGGATGGAATTGATGCAAAGAGAGTAGCATCATCTGCATATGCAACAAGCTTGTTTTCTAGGCCAAACCACATGTCATGTGTATATAGTATGAAAAGTAATGGGCCAAGAACACTACCCTGTGGAACACCGGATATCACATTCCTATAATCACTATGGTGCCCATCAACAACAACTCTTTGAGATCTATTACTTAAAAAATCAATAATAATGCTAAGAAACGACCCACCCACTCCCAACTGTTTCAGTTTGAAAACAAGGGCCTCATGATTAACACGGTCAAAGGCAGCACTAAAATCAAGGCCAATCATACGAACTTCCCGACCACAATCAAGGGATTTCTGTACAGCATTGGAGATTGTGAGAAGGGCATCACATGCTCCAAGGCCTTTACGAAAACCAAATTGCAAACTAGGGAGTAGATGATTACCTTCAGCAAACCTATTAAGACGTTTTGCCAGAAGACGTTCAAAAACTTTAGATAATATGGGAGTTATGGAAATTGGGCGGTAATCAGTGGGATTTGAGCTACCACAAACACATTTACATAGAGGAGTAACATTACCAATTCTCCAACTAGTGCTAAAAGCTCCTCTTCTTGCTAACTTGCGCAAAATAACAGATAACTTTGGAGCTAAGAAATCTGCTGTATTTATAAAAAACAAAGGAAAAATACCATTTGGGTCTACACCTCCATAAGCATTAAGGTCCACCAACAGAGCTTTAATCTCACGAGATCGAAAAGCTAAACTAGTTAGTTTAGCTAATTAGTTTAACTTTAACATTTTGTAAAAAAAACGGAATTACATCTTCGTTATTCTACACACTTTTGCTAAATCTGAAAACTTATTAGTTAATAATAAAACTAGAGATTTTTATACCACGTTAATTAACTTATGTGTGGGTTGATTGCTGTGGGTTGCCTTGGGTCCCTCGTCCTACAGTTGCTGTCTGAGACCTCTTCCAATTTTCGGGGTTGTCCTTGGCCTTTGTGGGCGTGCCATTTCTGTCAATGTGCCTGCTACTGCTGCTTCGACGACGAAATCCTCTACAGTTAGAGCAATTAAAAGCACCCCAACTGCTTTTATTGATAGGGTCCATAGTAGGGTCCTGGGTCGCCATTTCGGATGGCGAGTTTTGATACTGTTGTTCCCGCGACGGGAACTGAACAAAACAGCAATTTTGGGCGTACATGAGGGCATACTGTGGAGGATTTATTTCTGCTTTATTTTAATTTTTGTTTTTTGCCAAATCCTGAGAGAGAGAGAGAGAGAGAGAGAGAGAGAGAGAGAGAGAGAGAGAGAGAGAGAGAGAGAGAGAGATTGTGTTATCGAGCGAAAGTAGTTAGTGTATCGATCGTTGGTGGTGAGAAAGACTGTTGGTACAAATGTCATTGTTTGTTTATGTTTTTAATTAGGTTACGACAGTGGTGAATGTCTTGGGTAAATGCTTATTTTGATTTGACTGCAGGAAGCGTCAGTACTGTGTCCTTTGAATACTGGATTATTATTATTATATATTTTTACCAGTCTGGAAGTGATAATTTATATTCTGAGTAAGTACAGTTTTGCTTATATTTGCTTGTCGTGATTGTGAATGATAGGAACAGTTTATTATTTATCTTTGATTATAGTGCGATAGTTCAGTTAGTTAGGAGTGTTCGTAAGTGTTTTTCTTTTTTTATTTTGGCAGGCCGTGATTCCTCCTTTGGAGAGATTGTTTTTTGAGAGTTGATTTATTGTTGCTGACCAGGCCTGTAATAAAGGATTTTGTTTGGACTGCTCTTTTGGACCACAATTGTTGATGACCTGGCCTGTACTTGATTGTGTTGGACTGCGCTTTTGGATTGCTGAACCGGTGATGACCTGGCCTTTGTATTTGGATTGTTGATGATGATGATGATGATGATGATGATAATGATGATGAGGATGATGACTACCAACCAATTCAGCGAGGCAGTTGTGGCAAATTGCCACACAGTTTAATCTGTTATATAAAAAGCTGTGATTGTGGTAGTTGCTGTAAAAGACTGTCGGCTTTGTGTTGGTGTCCATAAAATATATATAAAAATACATATTTTGGTGTTGGTGTGTGGTTTAGTGTTAAGTTTTGTTAGGGTTTTATATAAATGGTGATTTGGTTATTATAGACTTAGTGTTAAGTTTTGATTAGTTTAAAGTGTTAAATTTTGATTAGTTTAAAGTGTTAAGTTTTGATTGGTTTAAAGTATTTATTTTGAATGTGGATGGTTTATGATTTATTTTAAGTTTTAAGAAATATAGTTTTAACCCTGGATAGGTACGCTCCTCGGACACCCCTTTAAGGGTATACTCGGTCGCCCGCGACCCCGACGCAAAAAAAAATTCTTGAAAAATGTTATTGCAGTAACCTCCTTTTTTTTTTGCCAAAAAAAGTTCAATGAATGCTTAAAACTACTGTAAAGATAAATACTACTCATCTGCAGAAGAACTATTTATTATAAATATTTTAAAAAATTAAGTAGAAAAATAAAAAGACCTTACATAAAAATTCATAGAAAAAAATTTATACATATATACACAAATCCTTTTAGGAATTGATTCTTGAATGTTTAGGACACATCTTGATGTATTTTGGATGAAGTCAGACCCATGGAGGTGAAGATCTGAAATGAGAAAAAAAGGGTAACTTTTTTTGGCCCAAAAAATTTGTCCAGATTTCATGAATTTTTTCGGGTACCCAAATGAAATAGGAAGTGGCTAATTTTTTTAGGGAATAAACATATGTTATCCTAAAATAGAAATATGTAAAAAAAATCTTCATTATTTTGTAAAGTACATTTATATCAGGGGCCATATCTAAAGGTCATTTTTTGAGTACTTGGAGATTTCGTAAAAAATTACATATAACGGATTTTGAGCGAAGCGAAAAATCTATTTTTGGGTGAGATGGCCATGTCGTCCTGATGGAAGTTCCTATAGGGTAGCTTCCTAGGGTATATTACAACTACGGCGATATTCCCAGAGAATTTACCTTAAGGTACCAGAATTCTAACTCCTGGAGCGAATATCCCTCCTGAAAGGGATATCGCGACATATCAGAGGACGTATTCTTGACACGCCACATGGCAATCTGCATCCTGGACAGAGATTTCGTCTCGTAGGAGGCGATTGGCAAGAAACGAATTCGGGAAAGAAAAAGGGGGAGCCGCTCCCAAGGCTCCCTATCATCCGATTCGTATGCGTGCCTGGCGCCAATCCTGGCGCCATCTGTATTCCTTGTAGCGTACACGAGGTGCTACAGATACTGTATGTAGGAAGGGGTCCTACAGCCCTTTCTTAGAAAGGCAAGGGCGGGTCCATCAGGACGACATGGCCATCTCACCCAAAAATAGATTTTTCGCTTCGCTCAAAATCCGTTTTTTGGGCTCAAGCCATGTCGTCCTGATGGAAGTATACCAGAGCATTACTGTATCTGTGGATTCTCAGAACGTGCCGTACTCCCCGGAGGTAATTTTTCCCCGGTCGACTAGACCTAGAGACCTAAGATGTTACCGTTATACATCTTTTCAACTAACTATAAACTAGGTTAGAGCTTCCTGCCCCCTACAGGGAAGAGTCCTACTAGACTCTGGAAAAGTCTCGAAGAGTACATATACCTATGTATGAATACCAGGCAAGCTAATATAGTGGTCTCGCTCTATATTAAGTAAAGCATAGTTTGTAAAGAACCACTGCGTCAATATATATTGACCAGTAATCCGCACAATACTTGTATTAGACAAAGGTTTATATCCGCATAGGAAGAAACTAATAAAACCGCCCTCGTCCCTTTATGGGACGGAGTCCTCCCATTAGGGGACTACATAAACCAATGCAACATAGCTTGCATAAAAGAACAATTCTATTAGAATTATCCCAGATAAGGTACATAGAATAAATGCTCAATTATACCAATAAATTGACACAGGTGAAAGAGACGCAAGGTTCTCAAGAACAAGTTTATTGACAGACAATAAATAGACAGGTTAACAACAATTATATATATATGTATATAAAAAGAGGATAACCCAAAACTTTAAGCATAAGTATGATAGTAAACAGAACTTGTTTATCTGAAAGAAAAAACATTAAATGCCACTTTTTTAAGATACCGAGGTATCAAGTCATAAAAGTCTGTATTACAAATCACTCACATTAGCGTTAGAAACGCTCGGCACACATGTCTGCACTTATGCTAGGTTCACCTTTGAAAAAGGAACAGTCTATGTGGGCACTCGGTGCCCTCATTTAGTTTGTAGAACAGTATGTACCTACACACTCACCCTGGACTTAATCGTCCCAATTAAGACCACTGTTCCTCGCAGAGTTAAACAGTAGGGTTAACTACACGACCCACTGCTACCACAGATCTCTTTAGTTCCTCTACTTGCTTTGCATAGTGGCGAAAGAACACTCTGGAAGACTTCCAGCCCGTGTATGAACGGAGATGTTCAAAATCCATACAATTAAAGAAATTTAGGGATGAGGCAACTTTCCTCGGATCGTGACCTGCGGGTGTACTGTCAGGATCCGCTCTGCGAATAAAATATGTGATTTTCGCTCTGAGTTGATTCAGAGATAAATTTGAGCCTGATGTTTCTCCCCTGAATAGTTGACCACCCTTGAAGTCTGAAGTTCTACGAAGATAGACCTTTAGGCATTCTACTGGACATAGAGATGCATCTTCTTTCAGAGGGCAGATTCTCCAGGGACCCCACCTGCTGGTGGGTAACTCATTCTTGGCGAGAAACGTAGGATCCGGAAACAGGTTCAGTTCCCCCCCATCCAGGAACTGAACACGACCTGCCTCTCTCGAGAGGGCTACGATCTCACTAACCCTGGCCCCGGACGCGAGTGCAAATAGGAAAATAACTTATTGTGTCAAATCCTTTAACACACATTCTTCATTGCTCAACAGGGAGGCGAAATGAAGAACTTTGTCTAAAGACCATGAGATGGGCTTTGGAGGTGCTGAAGGTCTGAGCCTAGCGCAGGCTTTCGGAACTTTATTAAAGATCTCGTTACCTAGGTCGATCTGGAAGGCAAATAAAATGGGTCTCATCAAAGCAGATTTACACACTGAAATCGTGTTAGCTGCCAACCCTTGACCATGGAGGTGGATGAAGAAAGATAAGCAGAAGTCTGTTGAGATCTCCTGCGGATTCTTTGCCTTTACAAAGGCCACCCATTTTCTCCAAGATGACTCATATTGCCTTCTAGTCGATTTGCACTTATATTCCTCTAGGAAGTCTCTGCTGGCTTTCGAAATCCCGAAACGCTTTCTCACCGCAAGGGAGAGAAAATCATGAGCTGCAGGGTCCGGGTTTTCTGTAATGAAGCGCAGACAGTCGACTTCTGGACTCGCTGAGTCAGAACTGGATGTGGTAGCGGCACAAACTTCAGCTGTAGTTCCAACGCCAAGGGGAACCACACGCTGTTCGGCCACTTGTGGGCCACTATTGCCGCTACCCCCTTGAAGGATCTCAGTTTGTTGAGGACCCTCAACAGAAGGTTGAGAGGGGGGAACAGATAAATCCTGGACCATCTGTTCCAGTCGAGGGACATCGCGTCCACTGCTTCCGCTAAGGGGTCCTCGAACGGGGACACGTACAGGGGCAACTTCTTGTTGTCTTTCGTCGCAAAGAGGTCTATCTGCAGTTCTGGGACTTGATTCAGAATGAAGGAGAATGATCCTGCGTCTAAGGACCATTCCGACTCTATCGGTGTGAACCTGGATAGAGCGTCCGCTGTCACGTTGCGGACTCCTTGAAGGTGAACTGCCGACAGGTACCACTTCTTCTTTTCCGCCAATCGGAAAATGGCCAACATCACCTGGTTGAGAGGTGGTGACCTCGACCCTTGTCGATTCAAGCATCTCACAACCACCTCGCTGTCCATCACCAATCTTATGTGGATCGAGTGACGCGGGGAGACTTTCTTTAAGGTAAGGAGCACTGCCATAGCTTCTAGAAAGTTTATGTGAAAGGTCCTGAATAGCTTGGACCAAGTCCCCTGGACTTTTTTCCGATGAGAGTGACCTCCCCATCCCTCCTTTGAGGCGTCTGAGTGAATCGTCATCGACGGGGGAGGTGGCTGAAGAAGAACCGACTTCTTTAGATGTCTGGCTTGGGACCAAGGCCTGAGAAGAGTACGTAGCCGAGGCGGCACTGGTCTTCTCAGATCTCTTCGCGCGTTTGATGCATACCTTCTCCAAACTCCGGTTGCATCCTTTAGCTGTGCTCTTAGCACTGGGTCTGTCACCGAAGCAAACTGGAGAGAGCCTAGTACCCTCTCCTGTTCGCGTCTTGATATCCTTCCGGAATCTAGAAGTCTCTTGACAGAGCCCGCTATCTCCTTCCTTTTCTTTGTCGGGATGGAGAAACAGTGTGACAAAAGGTCCCAGTGGATTCCCAGCCACTGGATCTTTTGAGATGGAGAAAGTCGAGACTTTTTTCTGTTGATCTTGAAGCCTAGGTACTCTAGGAACTGGATCACCTGACTGGAAGCTTGCAAGCATTCTGTCTCGGATGCTGCCCACACCAGCCAGTCGTCCAGGTAGGCTACTACCTGAATTCCCTTTAGGCGTAATTGTTTGAGAGCTGCGCTCGCAAGCTTCGTGAAAATCCTTGGGGCTATGTTTAGCCCAAATGGCATGGCTCTGAAGGCGTATAGTCTCCGTTGTAGCCTGAACCCTAGGTAGGGGGAGAGTCGACGGCTGATTGGAATGTGCCAATAGGCGTCTGACAAGTCTATAGAGACTGAGTATGCCCTCTTGGGCAGTAAGGTCCTTATGTGTTGCAGTGTTAGCATTTTGAATTTGCAATTCACTATGAACTTTTTGAGTGGCGACAAGTCCAGAATGACTCTGAGCTTTTCCGAGTCTTTCTTGGGAACACAAAACAGCCTCCCTTGGAATTTGATGGACTTCACCTTTCGGATCACCTTTTTCTCCAACAGTTCTTGAACGTACTCCTCCAGAACGGGGGTGGAGTGTTGGAAAAACCGAAGGCACGGGGGTGGAGTGCTGTACCAGCTCCAGCCCAGTCCATTCTTGAGTAGGCTTTGGGCCCAGGGATCGAAGGTCCAACGATCCCAAAATTTCATCAGTCTCCCTCCTACCGGTATCATTTCACTTGGATTGCCGTCCTGAGGTCTTGCCTCCCTGACCACGACCACCTCTGAATCCCCTTCCCCTTGAGGGGCGCCTAGACGAGCCTCTGGCTGCTCCTCTAGGCTTTGCTCGAAAGGAAGAAGACTGTCCTTCGAACGTTGGGGTGAATGCCGTGGACTGACCCGGCACAGCCTGGGGTACCCACTGAAAAGTGGTCGGGGTTTGTGCCACCATCTGGGGCACTGGAGGCAATGGCAATTGCAGTTGCTGTTGCTGTCTAGAGGGCTTGGCTGGCCGAGACGGTAGCCTAGTCCTCATATTCTTCCTCTTTGGTTGAGGACCCTCATCCGGGGAAGACTTTCTTTTGATAGCCAGGCCCCACTTCTGGAGAAGGTTTCTATTCTCCACGGCGGCCTTATCAACAACTTCTTTGACCACATCGGTAGGGAAAAGGTCTTTTCCCCAAATGTTGGAGGAGATTAACTTCCTTGGCTCGTGCCTCACCGTAGCCCTGGTGAACACGAACTCCCTACAAGATCTCCTCGCCTTGACGAAGCCATAAAGGTCCTTCGTCACTGTGGCTAGGTGAGTCTTAGCCACCACCATGAACATTTCATGGACCTTGGGGTCACTTGCCATCGTCTCAAGAGTAGTCTGAAGAGACATTGAGGCAGCCAGTCTTTCTTTTGTTTCGAACTCTCTTCGTAAAAGAAAGTCAGACTGCTTGGGGAGGTCCTCGCCGAATTGCCGTCCGGCAATATCAGCCTCCAACTTTCCCACTGAGAACGTCAGATGGACGTCCTTCCAGTCTTTGTGGTCCATAGGCAGGGCCAGCGACAAGGGTTTACACTCCTCCAGGGAAGGGCAAGGCTTGCCGGCCTCGACTGCCTTTAGGACAGCCGCAAACCCTTTCTGTAAAAAGGGGAAGGCTCTAGCAGGAGAGGACACAAAGGAAGGGAGCTTCTTGCTCAATGCAGCTACCTTCGAGTTAGAGAAGCCCCTCTCCTTCATCGAGGATGAAAGTAGGGCTTGAGCCTTAGCGTGGTCCATGACTATGACCTCCTTCGGCTCTGTCTCCTCCCTTGAAGCTGGTTCTTTTTCAGCCGGACATAGCAGTCCGGATATGATGCCTTGCTGGGCCAGAATTCCACCTCCTCTAGGGGAACTGAACCCAGCTTATCCGAGATGACGATCTTTCCAGTCGTCATCGGCATGTGCTCAGCATACCTCCATGGGCTAGCATCTGAGCACAAGGGAAGGTCTTTCACATTGAGCCTTTTCCGGGGCCCATGTGATTCTGCAAGGGACTGCATCCGCAGTTCCATAGCAGCCGCCCTCTCCTGATTCTCCTTCTGCATTTGTTGGATCATTCCAACAATCGAAGAGAGGGCCTGTCCCAGCTCTTCTGGGAGACCTGCCGATGTTGAGGGAATAGGCTCCGGAATCTGAACCGAAGTAGCTGACACCTCGTCGACCTCATCCTCTACGACGTCCGGGGCTTGAACTTCATCCTGACCTTCTGCCAGGAGATCTTCTTCCAAACGCTCGTCCACGTCAGACATCCTGTCATCTAACTGGATGTCTTGCATCGCGACCGCGACTTCAACGTTCACCTGGACCTGATCTTGGGGGATCTCCTCTTGAGGCTGGGGAATCACTGCATCAGCTGATGCCTTGGGAAAAAGATACGCCCTCATCTTCTCACTTGGAAGATAAGGGCCAGAGGTGTTCTTTTGGAAGCCCCTTACCCAGGTACGAAGCTTCTCCCTTGCTATATCCCTTGATTCCGCCGTCCTAGGGGAATCAAAAGCCTCAGTAATCAGGTTAGTGCATACCGTACATACCTGAGGGTCCCAATACTGGAGATCATCCTTGGAGATAGCGCATGCTGCGTGTCTCCTACAAAACTCATGTCCGCAGAGGTACTTGCTGCGGACGTTGCAGAAAACATTTCCGCACTTCGGAGGGTCCTCCTGTAAAGAGAAGAAATTTCCATGAGTATCAAGTGAACTATGTATCACTGGATATGCATAGTATAGCATAACAATTCATAAAGGAAAGACACACACTTGTGTTTCCCTCACAACCCATTGTTGCAGCCTTCCAGATAATAAAATCAAATGGTTAATCTCTTCTAGAGTAACCAATGCAAGGTTTCCAGAGGAAACAGGTGAAGCTCACACCTATGCAATGATTTTAAGATCCTGGATAATAGACAGGAAAGAACTCACTTTCCTATCTGTAGGGCAACAGCGAAGGGATGTGCAAGAAAACACAAAAGTGTTAGAACACAGTGCTGTACCAAAACCCATACCATAGTTTTCTTCTTACTGTATATGTTATACTGAAGAATACTAGTACAGTATAGGAGGATACGTGCCGGCCGGCACTTGCCGGCCGGCACACACCATAACTAGCTTTAAAGTATACTACTTAACAGCTATAAGGCGGCAGAACTCTGGTTCAAATGCATGTGCCGGCCGGCAGCAACTGCCGGCCGGCAACAGCCAATGTCGGCCAGCAATGGCTGCCGGCCGGCAACTACACAAGGTAGTACCCAGCTGCCGGCCACACTCTTGGTGACCGACAGACAAGGGCTGACATAAGCCGGCCGGCAAAGGTACAAGACCGATGCCAGCCGGCAGCAAAAGAACCAGAGGACTACACCTGCCCGGCTGCCGGAATATGAGGCCGGCAGCCGGGTCGGGTACAGCACTAGAAGAAAAGTAGAATGGATGCCGGGATAAGAGTGTACACTACCTCCAAGCCCGGCAATCCGAAAGAGTGCATATAAGGAAGGGGAGAATCTAATTCAGGCTTCCTGACCAATGCCGTCTGGCTCTACAGGCAGGCATAGATGAGGGACCAAGGGAGGTCCGGGCAGCACTCAAAATATAAGACCCTTGCCGGCCGGCAGCTCTGCCGGCCGGCAAGGGGCTGAGTCAATTCCACATCCTAACCTAAACTAGGTCCAGATGTAGAACGACGTACAGTACTGTAATGGCTAGGCCATTACGGAGATAGAGGGGGAAGGGACGAGAGGGTCCTACCAACCTTGCTTTAGTGACGGATCACCCGCAGCCAAGAAACTTATCTTAGCCTAAGGGAGATCTAAGGGGGAAGGCCAGCAATACTTGCCAGCTCCCAGAGCACCAAAGCAAGGAAGGTGTTGCTACTCCCAGGGAAAGAAACTTATCCTCCCCCGAGAACAGCAACAAGGACTAGTCTGGTAGATCACAAAAGAAGGAATCATATCCACAGAAACCTTCGGTAGTGACCTAAGGAGGCTAAGCCCCCTTTGTCTGTGTCAGGCCAGCGAGGGAGACTCTACCCCAAGCCAGACAAACACAGACTCAGACTAAAAAACTCTGTTGTTCTGTCCCTCTTTGAACCAGACTTACTGGAACAGGAAGGTACAGTAACACCCCAGTATAGTTTTATCGAAAATAAATTCGGAAAAAACCACTTAGGGATAAGCCCAAGGCTTAAACAGAGGGAAAGGGATTGCATACCTTCTCCGAAGAAAAGAAAGCAACCGGGGAGAATGATAAAGTATACTAAGGCTCCATAAGCAACTTAGCCTAGGCACCAAGAGAATCGATTACCTAAATCACCGTAACTCACTCGTATACTATCTTGGAAATATTCCACACAATCTTAAATGTATAAAACATAGCCTAAAGCTTCAATAAATTTTTTATTACACTCAGAAAAACCAAAATCATGCATGAAGTACTAGGACCAAACGACTAGGCTACATGGCCTAGCGTAGGCCAGAATGGCGAATACTTCGCCAAAATAATACTAAGCACGAAGGAAATCCTATGTAATGCTAAATAGCCGAAATTTATTAAAGCAAAACAACCGGGAATGTCCCTCTGACTAACTAAACTTATACCTAGCGAGCGACAGCGTCCAGGACGCCTCCGGTAGGCTACGGCTCTTGTATCAAAGATTAATCCTATTAATCACTCAAAAATTTACCAAGAGCCTACATTTATACATAAAAGACATTATACTCAACTTATCAGAGGCCGACGAAGACGGAGAAGCCATGAAAAGTAGAATAAATCCAAGATTTGCGAAAAACACAGGAAAAAACACCGAGTTGTTAAGCTACGCAAAAAGGAATACAGATCCAGGCACGCATACGAATCGGATGATAGGGAGCCTTGGGAGCAGCTCCCCCTTTTTCTTTCCCGAATTCGTTTCTTGCCAATCGCCTCCTACGAGACGAAATCTCTGTCCAGGATGCAGATTGCCATGTGGCGTGTCAAGAATACGTCCTCTGATATGTCGCGATATCCCTTTCAGGAGGGATATTCGCTCCAGGAGTTAGAATTCTGGTACCTTAAGGTAAATTCTCTGGGAATATCGCCGTAGTTGTAATATACCCTAGGAAGCTACCCTATAGGAACTTCCATCAGGACGACATGGCTTGAGCCCAAAAATTTAATATATAATATGATATTTATGCAGGTAAAAATATACCAAAATATCACAAATTCTATAGGGAACAAGAATATATATAGATAAAGCAACCTACGCTTCGGATATGTCCACAAAATGGCCCCCAACCACACTGACTCAGACTCCCTAATCTGCCACCTGAAATGTAGGAAGGGTATGTCAATTTCAAGGTGTTATTTACTAATCTAATTATTCTTGGATATGCATAAAAATTGTATGGTGGATTTCTGGATGATTGTCGATTATTTTACGACTATAAAATTAGAATTCTGACCCCAAAAAAAAATTTGAAGGGGAATAAAATCGAAAAAAAAAATTTAAAACAATATAATATTTTAGCTACAAAAATTTGATGATATTCAATTAAAATAGAAGTAAACAAAATTTTCCGACAAATAAACATCTAAATGAATCATTACTCTGTGATAGTTCCTTAGTACGTAGTAATTTTGAAAGAAATGAGAAAAAATGAAAAAGTGGCAATCGCAGGAAAATCGAACACATACCTATATACACGCCATATCTGGCTAAAAATAAAGATAGGCATGGGTAGCCAGATCATCTAGAACCACTTTCCAACACTATAAAAATATAAGTTTTGTGACACTACTTGCCAATTCCTTACGGTAACATGACTAAGCAAGAAAATGCAAGACAAATAAAAAGGGGCACTCGCGGAAAAATGGCCAACATTCTAATATAAGGCATTTCAGAAAAAAAAAATTTCAGCCACGTGCTAGGCAAACCATCAAGGCACATTTTCAGACAAATAAACATCTAAATGAATCATTACTCTGTGATAGTTCCTTAGTACGTAGTAATTTTGAAAGAAATGGGAAAAAACGAAAAAATGGCAATTACAGGAAAATCGAACACATACCTATATATACGCCATATCTGGCTAAAAAAAATAGGCATGGGTAGCCAGATCATCTAGAAACACTTTCCAACACTATAAAAATATAAGTTTTGCGACACTACTTGCCAATTCCTTACGGTAACATGACTAAGCAAGAAAAGGCAAGACAAATAAAAAGGGGCACTCGCGGAAAAATGGCCAACATTCTAATATAAGGCATTTCAGAAAAAAAAAAAATTTCAGCCACGTGCTAGGCAAACCATCGAGGCACATTTTCAGACAAATAAACATCTAAATGAATCATTACTCTGTGATAGTTCCTTAGTACGTAGTAATTTTGAAAGAAATGGGAAAAAACGAAAAAATGGCAATCACAGGAAAATCGAACACATAACTATATATACGCCATATCTGGCTAAAAAAAAAAGATAGGCATGGGTAGCCAGATCATCTAGAAAAACTTTCCAACACTATAAAAATATAAGTTTTGCGACACTACTTGCCAATTCCTTACGGTAACATGACTAAACAAAAAAATGCAAAACAAATAAAAAGGGCCACTCGAGGAAAAATGGCCATCATTCTAATATACGGCATTTCAGAAAAAAAAAAATTCAGCCACGTGCTAGGCAAACCATCAAGGTACATTTTCCGACAAATAAACATCTAAATGAATCATTACTCTGTGATAGTTCCTTAGTACGTAGTAATTTTGAAAGAAATGGGAAAAAAAAACGAAAAAATGCCAATCACAGGAAAATCGAACACATACCTATATATACGCCATATCTGGCTAAAAAAAAAGATAGGCATGGGTAGCCAGATCATCTAGAAACACTTTCCAACACTATAAAAATATAAGTTTTGCGACACTACTTGCCAATTCCTTACGGTAACATGACTAAGCAAAAAAATACAAAACAAATAAAAAGGGGCACTCGCGGAAAAATGGCCAACATTCTAATATACGGCATCTCAGATAGAAAAAAAGACATGCACGTGTTAGCCCAACCATCAAGGCACACTTTCTAACAAATAAACATGAAAAAAATCAATAATAGGCCTACGGCAATTCCTTACTACGTAGTAAGTTTTTACAAATATTGATAAAAAACAGAAATTGGCAACCGCAGGAAAATACCCCACATACCAATATCTACGGCGTATCTGACAAAAACAAAGTCACGCATGGGTAGCCAGATCATCTAGACACACTTTCCAACACTAAAAAAGCAAAAGTTTTGTGACACTATTTGGCAATTTCTTACGGAAAAATGACTTGGCCAAAAAATGAAAAAAAAATGAAAAAGTGGCACTCGCGGTAAAATGGTCCTCGTCGTGATGAACGACATTTCAACTAAAAAAAAAAATCATGCACATGGTACCCAAACAATCCACCAAGACTTTCCACAACTGATAACCTATACAAGTGGCACCATTCTATGACAATTTCATAATACGTAATAACTTTGATAATTATGCAAATTACCTTGGAAGGGTAAACTCGGTCGCGCTCGACCCCGACGCGTCTCAGAAATCTGGGAAGGAGTACAGCTACAGCGATGCACATCTGGACACTACTAGAGCGTGTAGGCGAGACACGGACTGCAGGTCGATCACCCACAAATTCAGTCACGGGGGTGAGTCACGTGAGAAAAACCTCTTTTGTTTTGACGCTCGGGG